>NC_048301.1:90023389-90100674 GCF_013100865.1 Trachemys scripta elegans
TTTTTTATTCTTTCATTCTTCCATCTCTGTGTTATGTTATTAAAAATACTGTACAATTATATTTTGCATATGTAGTCTTTATTGTATACTGTACTGTACATTGCTGTATACAATACATAGTCCTGTACAGGGCTGTATACACAAAACTGTACTTTATGGGTGATTTAAGGGATTTTCAAGAGTAATTTTGACTATACGCGATTTTCGCTTTATGCACTGACTGCGAAACGTAACCCCAGCGTAAGATGCAACAGACCTGTATTGTACTTTATCTGAAGGGTAAAAAAACTGGATATACTGTGTTTAATCACAAAGGCAGAACTACTGCATGAGAGCTACAGAGTTAAAAATATTTCATGCACTACTTCTGTATTTCATGCCTACAATATGTCAATTTCATCATACATTATAATGAGGACAGAAAAATCCTTAGTCTAGGGAGAAAATCTATAATATGTATTAATTTAAATTACATATTTCAATACATTTCCCCATCTGAAGGATATTGTGGGAATATTCACAGTTGTATAATTCAAAACCAACTTTATTTTAAAATTTCAAATTCAACAGGTACATAAGTCCTCACTGAGCAACAGGTGTTTTGTTAAGTTTGAAAAAAGTGAGGTTGACATGAAGACATTATGAACAACTGAAAATCGCCCTCCATAACAGCATGAACACCGTCCCTTATGCAGTCTTCTAGATATAAAGATGTGAGCACAGCTGCATTTAATTCACAGATTAGACCTTCAAATAAGTGTGCAAGAACACATACACGTAAGAATGTTAACAAGTACAAATAATGGATTTATTTTCATGTGTGATGAATCACACAAAATAGAAAACCAAGGTTTTTTTTCAAAACAAAACTGCCCATTGAAATGAATGCATCTCATGAATATATGTACTATATTTCTTTTATGTCTTTGTAAATTAAAATATGGAAACTTAATGAATGAACTACATTTATGCAACATTTTTAATTCAGGAGTTTGATCCAAAGATCTCTGAACTCAATGGGAGTCTTTCCATTGACTTCAGAGGGCTTTAGATAATATTCTAAATGCATACAACTGAGGATATTCAAAGGTATGGTTTCTACAGCAACTGTAACCCACCCATACTGCACATGTATATTAAATTAAACTGCCTGTACAATACCCTGCATAGACATAATGGAACTGAGTTATGGTTACTATGGGAATCATTTTTATTTTTGCTAGCAGTAACAAAGTAAAAGCAACAACCTGGAAAGGGTTAAGGTATCCCTGAGTATCACATGACTAGGCAGAATAAATAAGGAAGCGGAAGGTGGATCCAGGGAGATGATGGGGGATGGGCAGCCCTCTTTCCCCCTAGCTGGTTTAGGCAGGGAAAACCTCTGGGGATTATGACCAGCATAAATTGTTTTGTTTTGTCTGTGTCTGTTGTTAGAAACAATACCCTGAGGAAACAGCCTTAAAAAGGACTTGAGCGTGGAGTTTGCTTCCCTTCCCAGGCTAGTAAAACAGCCCTCCAACCTACACTGGTATTTGTGAATTTTAATTTCACTGGAGAAATAGTAGTTATAGCAGTGATAAAATTAGAGTTGCAGTGAGCAGCATGGCTAGGTTTTGAGCAGTAGCAGATCTAGGGTGCTTCGAGGGAACAGGTTTAAGATTTCCCAAAATTGTTCCAGATTACTTTGTAAAACAGAAATGGGGCCACGCCACATACAGAATCGGAAATACTGCAGAACTTTGGGTAAATCTGTATTTTGATTTGAATGTTAGGACTTTGGCCCGGCTCTAGTAAAATATATTTAACTAAATATATATAGCCTGATTCCTTCCTTATTCCCAGGATCCAAACTGGTAACATGAAAATCACTCAAGTTTAACTCCAGGTTGATGAATTTTATAATTAGACATACTATTTCTACAGGCAAAATTGATCCATCTTGATAGGATAAGTGTCATTTCATACTATTGCAAATTAAAACAAAATAGTGAATTTATATCTTTCATCCAAAAGAATTTAATTCTAATTTAATATATTAAATACAAAGACTAAGGTTGCAAAGTCAAGCACTCAAAAGTTAGGAAATGCCAGATTTACAGACGCCTATATACACAAAGGGGCCAAATTAAAGTTATGATGTATTATGATACATTACAATATATGATATGTATTATGATACAATCTTTGATTATATGATCACACACCATTCTTTCCACAGAACCGCTGCCTCATTTAGAGTACAGAATGGACAGTGCTCATGGAAGCCACAATCCTGCAACGGCTTATATGAATGCTAAACTTTACACACTAAGTCTAATTGACTTCAAAGGGACTATTCACATCGAGTAAAGTTAAGCATGCATATTTTTGCAGGATTGGAGCCCAAATGGGTAGCTATTCAGTACTTCTTTGTATCCTCATCATTCAATGTGTAACCCTTTCCCTCATTTATTGCACATCAATTAAGCCCTACAGTGAATGAAAAATTATTAATATTCTTGTGGGCTTTTTTAAGACTGTCATTGCAATAGTATCCAAATGGTTAATGAATGTATGTTCACAATAGCCGTGTGAGATGCTGTGGTATTATTAGATCCATTTACAGATGGGGAACTGAGGCAAAGAAAGATGAAGGCTAACTTTAAAAAAAAAACATTCTAATTTTAGGTATAAATTTTAGTATAAATTTGTTAGTCTCTAAGGTGCCACAAGTACTCCTGTTCTTCTTTTTGCGGATACAGACTAACACGGCTGCTACTCTGAAACCATCTAATTTTAGGTGTACAACTTGATATCCCTATAACCTGAATGTTCTGAGAATTTGTTATTTGCACTATTTTTATAGCACCATATAAGTTCATTTGCAGTTTTCAGTGTTCAGCACTTATGCAACTCAGGCCCCAGATCTCTCAAGCTGGGCACCCAGAAAATGAGGATGACAGAATCAGTATCCCAATTAGTAACCACATGTGAACATTTTAGTTGAAGTGATTTGCCTAGTATCATACAGGAACTCTGTGGCAGATACCGGGATTGAATCCAATTTTAACCATGAGACTAACTTTTTTCTTTCATATAGTCTTCTGCCTCATTCTGATTTTTACAACAAATAAGTCAAGAGTCCTACAATAGCATTATTCATTACCCAGCCCTGATTCATTCTGTGCACTTTATGAGCAGGGGTCAGGGCTCTTATGAGAAACTAGGTGCCAACCTGCCACCCAGTGACCTACTAACAGCTGCCAGAATAGAAGATGAACTCCCACAGAAGACTCCAGTACTGGAATCTGACTGGCAACACACTGCGGGGTCCTGATTGAGTTACAGCTTCTATATAAACCCAGCATAGGAACAGGAAGTTGTTTATGCAACTGGGATCTCCCTGTTTAGGACTGCTTCCTCTGCAAAGCTGATCTCCTGGTAACCTGACCCTGCCTACTTCCTGGTTTACCCTCTGGCCTGTCTTGGACTCTGACTTCCTGGTATCTGACCCAGCCTAACTCGCAACTGCTGCTCTGACCACTAGATCAGACTGCCCACACCCTGGTCATGACAGTCCTATAGAAAAAAATCTGTGATCATGTAATTAAAAACTGTATCATACACATGAGAGGATCAAATTAAGGTTGCACAGACAACCATAAATCTGCATTTCCTAACTTTTGATTGCTAGACTTTGCAATCTTAATATTCTTTTAACATATTTTTGTATTTTTAAAAACAAACATAAATTCCATATTGATGCCAGCATGGTTGAGACATTTAGATCCATAGCACAGATCTCTACCACTTGAGCTAACAGAATAACTGGTAGCAGTAGAAATCTGTTATTATTAATGTGATTTAAAGGGGGATGTGACACATGCTTTGCCAGTGGATTTCATAGATATATGCTGACAGCAGAGGAATGTCAAGACTCAGAAATCTTGAGTTCCATTCCTCAAGTCATTACAGTCACTTTTAACCTTGTCCCCTAGAATGACCTTCCCCCAACATCCCATCCTACCCCATCTGTCCCTGTCTCCCCCATTTCTATCCCTCTCTGCTCCAGACTCTCTAGGTTGTCCCTGTTCATCCTCTGCTCCTGTTCCCCCCAACCTCCACCATCCTGTTTGGCCCTCTATATTCCAGTTGCACTGTTTCCTACTTCTCCTCCAGGATGCCTGGGCTCCAGCAGAGGGAGCAGTGAAAGACCAGGAGAGTCTCACTACTCTCAGTTCTCGTGCATGGCTGCAACAGGAAAACTCTGGCTCAGCCTTGTCAGTGAGCTTTGTAAGGATCCAGCATCATCATGATGTTTGGCACAGAGCTCTGTGCATGAGCAAAGTGCCATGAGAAATTAAATTACTTTAATAGTCAGGACTTCAATGTTACATGACATTCAAAAGTGGGATACTCCAACAGTACGGTATCCCAACAATATATTGGGACACTGGTTTAATAAAGACTCTGAGAGATGACTGCCCACTGACACACTTCAGGATGCCTTCCTGCAACTCATATGTATTCCTTGATTGCCTTCCATCTAAATAATGACCTAGCCAACTCTGCTTATCCAGTAAGATCTGACATGAGCGAACATAAGATGGCTATCAATTATACTGAATCATGATTAAGACCCTTCTAAATTCACGCTCCATTTTGGTCATTTCATGGTCATGGGACTTTTAAAATCGTATATTTCATGATTTCAGCTATTTAAATCTGAAATTCAGTCCACACCTGGGTGGGAAAAATTAGAGGGAACACTGCTGGTCTCCCTCATGAAATCTGTATAGTAAAGGGTAAAAGCAAACAAAAAAACAGATTTCACAGTGGGATACCAGATTTCATGGTTCATGATTCATTTTTCAAGACTGTGAATTTGGTAGGGCCCTAATCATGACTGTATAAGGCACTAGCAAAACATAGAAAAGACAGGTGTTCTGTTTTGTATCTCAGTTACACAAGTGTAAACCAGGAGTTTACTGGAGTTACCATTATAAAATGAGTGCCAGGTGACAGAGGAATCAGGCACATGGTCCATCATACAAATAGCATACTACCTGACTCATACAAAAATGAAATAAACGAGAACAGTTCTGGCTTGGGAAGGTGCAGAAACAGGTGAAATCCTAGCCACACTGAAGTTAATGGGAATTTTGCCATTGACTTCACTGGGGCCAGGAGTTCATCCATCATCTATGAAGAGATTAATGTAGGGAAAATGTCATGAAAGAAGTGGACTTTAAGAAAGTCTTGCAGGACAGAGGGCGCTTGATGCACAAGAAGAGGGAGGATCTTCCAAATATTTACCTTTGTTAGGATTTTCATAGTGCACATTGTCACGGAGTATTGGGGGACTCAGGGCCCTGCACCCCCGGCTTCCTGCGATTCACCATGACTCTCAGCCAGCCAGTAAAGCAGAAGGTTTATTTGGATGACAGGAATACAGTCCAAGACAGGTCTTGCAGGCACAGACAACAGGGCCCCCCTCAGTTAGGTCCAGCTTGGGGTCCCAGGGCATGCCAGCCCACCCCCCTTGGGGGGTCAGAGCCATCTCTGCCTCCCAGCCCTCGCCCCAGCCTGCTTCCAGCACTCTGCTTTCAGCGACCCCTCCCACAGCCTTTGTTCAGTTTCCCGGGCCCCGGAGTCACCTGACCTCCAACCCCCTCCTGGGTTCTCATGTTACAAGCTCAGGTATGTTCCCTTGGGCAGACTCCCATCCCCCGATGCCGACCATCCTAGTCACACTCCCCTGTCAGCATTCCCACACCCCAGCAAGAACAGTCCCAGTTCGTCACACACATCTAGGGACTATAGGAGTGGCATGAAAGAGGCATAAAGCTGACTATGTGAGGAAGAGATTAAGGGAGTAGTGAGAAAAAAGACAGGGATGTATGGCTCCTGTCATGGACTGTCTTACTATTGTTATAGGCAAAATGTGCTACAATGCACCATTCGCAGAGCCTAGTTAGCTTGTTTATTCTACCTCTGCCTAAACCTTGCTGAATAAATTCTTCTAGCTACTCAAGACCACAGTTGTTCATCCAGTCATTAGGCTTGTTCAAGAAAAAAAAACGAAATCCCCTTACTAAAGCATCAACTCCTGTTTTCTTTCTCAGTCACTTGTTCTTGAGGATGAGGGGGTTTGCTCTGCATTCGGTTGAGTCCAGACCCTTTTAAAATGTCTGTAGATATTCATTGTGGAGTATAATGGGTGCAACACAGCTTTGATTGATATTGGATTTGTATAAAAGTATCAGTGTTTTACTGCTAAGCATACTTGAGCAAACATAAGGACAAAAAGTAACAATGAAGAGTTAACATGATCACCGCATGCTGAGCAGTGCACTTTGGGATAATATCTATGACACTTTCCCACTTCAGAGAACTCGAATCACTCCCTCCTGCTGTCTGATCACCTTCCAACACCGCTTGTAACAACTTGCCTTTTCATTTGAGTCCAATATAGTTTTGGATAAGTATTAACTACTCTGTCACATCAGAACACTTAGTTTCACCTCAACCAGTTGACCAGAATATCTCAGCATATGCAGACATGTTACAACCAAAATATAGGTTGCCCTTAGATTAAAATTTTAATCTCCGATGTGACCTCTGACTCAAGAGATTAGATATTTGGGGCAGGGATTTTATTTCATGTTTGAACAGATCTTTGTACAATGGTCCCTGATCCCTGCATGGGATATCTAGGTGCTATTATAACACAAATAATAACTGAAAATGGAGGAAAAAACAAAAGGATTCTAGGCTACAGTTAATCCAATAAATATTTTGTAAAAGATTCTAACATTAAAAACTCAGTTGCAATATAATCTTTAGAAACAGACTTTTATGTTTACTGGGGATTTTTAAAGGTTACTTTCTCTTGTTCAGTGCACTTTGCTTAAGGCTCCTACATTTCTTTTTCCAAGAATGTCCCATTTTCTCTCTATTCCTAATTAAATTTAAATTTCCAGTTAAGAACTGGCCTTATGATAGGTACCTTGTTTCACTTGCAGGTCCTGATTGACAGCCATGTTGACCCCTCTTGATTTAAACATATACAAAAATATGCTCTGAACATGATTGTACAAATGCAAAAACATTCACTTGCTACTATGCATCTTTTAATCAATCAATTTTCCACTGAATAAAATAAGAAATCATATACAGCAAGTGTACTGATACTGTGAGTAAGCACTACACCAACTAAAGTTTATAATGCAGCTTCCAGTCTATTGGACCATATATAATTAATAAATAATCGTGTAGTTGCAAGTAGTAAAGCAGCATCCAAGTGAAAGGATGCTAACTCTGCTCAAGTCCATATTTAGGTCCCTACCTGATCTTCAAAAATACTGGACACTAACAGCTCTCACTCATGTCAATGGAGGTACATCAGTGATGAATTTGGCCTATGAAGTTTGTTAGTGGCCAGATTAATCACAGAAACTAGCACAGACTTGGTGAAGAGCATCAGAACCAGAAAATCTGCCTAGAAAGTGGTTGTGGCCACAACTGCCAGCTCCCTTCTGACTGGGGATCCAACAAACGTAAGTAGGTGCCTCCAAAAGGTGTTGCGGGGAAGTTTGGGCTGACAGAGACTGCTGAAGGGATGCACTGTATTAGTAGGCTTCGTATGGAGCCCTGGAGCAATTTAAACAACTCCAACCATCTGAGTCCCTAAACGTAAGTATCACTGGAATATAGCTTTCCCAGGTGAATTTGGCCAGTGAAATCTCTTTACAGGTTTTTCTCTTACTGGATGTGGATCCTGGATGAAAGCTAGAACTTCCATACATACCCATACCGGGAAAAGTCTTTACCACAAGTCATAGAATCATAGAAGATTAGAGTTGGGGGCCCAAAACTGGACGCAATATTCCAGATGTGGCCTCACCAGTGCTGAATAGAGGGGAATAATCACTTTCCTCGATCTGCTGGCAATGCTCCTACTAATGCAGCCCAATATGCCATTAGCCTTCTTGGCAACAAGGATACACTGTTAACTCATATCCAGCTTCTCGTCCACTGTAATCCCCAGGACCTTTTCTGTAGAACTGCCACTTAGCCAGTCGGTCCCCAGCCTGTAGTAGTACATGGGATTCTTCCATCCTAAGTGCAGGACTCTGCACTTGTCCTTGTTGAACCTCATCAGATTTCGTTTAGCCCAATCCTCCAATCTGTCTAGGTCACTCTGGACCCTATCCCTACCCTCCAGTGTATCAACCTCTTCCCCCAGCTTAGTGTCATCTGCGAACTTGCTGAGGATGCAATCCATCCCATCATCCAGATCATTAGTTGTAATGGTCCATTACTCTTTATGAATTCTCATGATTTACTTCAGTGCAGTGTTACCTTTTTCCCCTTCACAATACTGGCGGCTGAATGTTTTCATTTAGTGATTTCTTGGGTATCTGACTACACAGGACTGGCTACATATTATACCTCCTTTCAAAAGTATATTGGCTGAAGCCTCTAGAGCTGAGCTACAGTATTTGGCCCAGGTAGCTGCTTCTATGGCTTCCTAGCAGGAAAAAGGATAGCTGTGTTGCTAAGGGCCTAACATTGAACCTAGGACTCTGGAGACCTAGGTTCAATTCCTACCCTACTACAGACAGCCTGCATGACCTTTATCAAGTCATGTAATCTCTCTGTGCTTCAGTTTCTCATCTACAAAATGGGGATGATGACAATAATACTTATTTACTCACAGGTATGTTGTGAGAATAAGTACAATGGTCAGTTCATATTCTATGATAGTGGGACCATAAAAGTACCTGAGATAGACACTCAGACTGGAAATGAAAGCATTTTGGACATTAGAAACTCAAACAAGCTTTCTGAATCAAACATTTTATCCAATGGAATACAGAAAGGCAGGAAGCTGCTTAGCATTTCTATTAAAGCAGTAAAAAATAGTATTCTGAATCCATCAATTCTGTGGTTCTTTCCAAAGGACCATCTGGCTGAGGTGGACACAATCATGGTATGGGATGTCTTCCTGACAATATTATATGTAGTATCACAAAGAAAAGACAGAGCATAGTCCAGGAAATGCACAATTTTACCTAGTTCCAAAGGCTAGTTTTTCGCCACTGGGCCTTTGTTTAATTTCTGTAGCCTTCTTATAAGTACTCTTGAGATGTAAGCTGCAAACACAAATGCTTGAAGAAATGTGCCAATTGTCAGTGGTACAGTAAATAAATTCCCAAATTTCCTATATAACCTAGAATGTATATTTTCTAGCTCCGCTAATTTGTATGAGTTCATATTTTCCAAGAATTCCCTTGCTTAAATGTTATCAATTGATTTACCCTTACTTCCTAGTAATCCATATGTCTTTCTCTCATGTAAGAGAGGTAGACTCTTGGAATTTGCCCACCGCAGGTGTTCCTTTTAAGTTTCTCTTTTGTAATCTTCTAAAGAATTCCTTCTTTTCATATGATTTGAGCTATATATTTTATCAATTTCTTCACAAAGGATACTGCATTTGGTACCATTTGGGTCTATGGTAGGCCCAGAATACAAATATTATTCATCTAACTTGTTTTTCTGAGCTTTACTACATCTCTCACAAAAACTAATGTATGTTTTGGTTGATTCTGGTGGAATCTCATAGCAGCATGTAAGTTCAAACTTTCTTTCACGAACTCCCAAACACAGCAGCAATTACAGCCTAGAGTTTCTTTCTGGTCTAGTCCCTAGCTGCCATTCTGCTTTAGTGGGAGGTTACATGTATGCTGCTACCCCGTGGTCCGGGAATGCTGATCTTGCCACTCTCCCACTTTGTGAGGTTTCATGGTTCAGGATCCTAAACTACCTGGGCAATATGAAGTGCCAGCCAGAGTCACTGAACAGAATGGCATAAGAGTAGGGTGAATAATGCTCCTACAATGTAGGTCAGGGAAACAGAGTAATATATGAGAGATAAACCCTTCCTTAGTTCCTTCACACCGAACACATGGAGACGAGACTCAGATGCAGAAGGAATGGAGGATGGATTACAGTACATGACTGTTTTTTCTTCTTCGAGTCGATGCAGATGTATATTCCACTTGTGTGACTCACAAGCAGTATCGCTGAGGAGGTGGGGCTTGGAATCTAACTAGACAAGGACAGCAAGGCCACTTTACCAAGATTTGCATCCACCCTGGAAGATATGGTTATGGCATGGTTAATCAACATATGAATTGACAACCACATAGCAACCCTGCAAATGTCCAATATGGAAAAAGTCACTGAGAAACACTATTGATGTTGCTTGCGCTCTTGTAGAAAGAGCTTGCACCTGCTGAAGGAGTGAAGCTGAAATTACTTCATATGCAGTCCTAATGCAGGATGTTATCTTCTTGAAGATAGTCTGCAAAGAGACAACTTGATCCTTCATGCAATCCATTTATGAAATGAACAAATGAGGCGAAGTACAAAATGGTTTGGCTCTGTTCAGATAGAAGGCTAAGCATCGCCTGAAGCCATTGTATGGAGATGCTGCTTCCCTAGAGAGGAATGTGGCTTAGGACAGAACACAGGTAAATACATCATTGGTTCAAATGAAACTGAGAAACCACTTTAGACAAGAATTTTGGGTGTGGTCATAAAGTCATTTTATCCTTGGAGAATTGTGTATAAGAATTGTGTATATTGTGCCATCAGAACCTGCAACTCATACTCTCGTTGCAGATGTTATGGCTATGAGGAAGGTGGTTTTCTGACACAGAATCAGGAATTGACAAGATGCCAGATGTCGCTGAATACTGCTCTTCCTCCTAATTCATATAGTCAGGGGAGGCATTAGAGCCATGAGGCATCAGTGCTGCCCCTTTGAGGGGACTGGTAGGTAAAATTCTCTAGTTCCGGTGCACTGGGTGCACACACACCTAAGTGGAATACATGTCTGCATTGACTCAAAGAATGAGAGGACAGAAACAGATGACAGGGAAAGAAGGAGAGAATTAAGCCAGATGAGAGGACATGCAGGGGCGGCCAGGGCGGGGGGGCGGAGAGAGGAGATAACAGTGAAATAAAAAGAATGAAGAGACCATTCAATAAGCTAGGAGAAGCCATCCATCCATTCATGCAACCAATCAATCAGTAGAAGCCAGGAACTAAGTAGTGAGCACAGAAAAGCCAGCTATGTTCTGTATGACAGCTATTATCTCTTCTGTCTCTTCCCTCGTCAAAACTAAAGCTGGAAGCAGAAAAAAAGTTACATACACACATCTAGCACCAGTTGTAGCTCAATTAAATAGATACAGTTGGTGTTTCACAGGAGATGACATCCAAAAGCTGAGCACACTAAGCCACTTTTCTTTAGAACTCTTAAGTCTGACAGAACAAAGATCCACTTTATTCTTCAAAAACACACCTCACTATCAATTTAATAAAAATACACACGTCTAACTAGGTAGTTTGCAGATGCACTCTTTGAAAGGAAGTTACAAAATACATTAAAATGTTTTCCTTTAGGATTCTGGCATAGAATATTTTACTAGCCAAAAGCAAACCCAATCCAACCAACTGTAGATTCCAATTCTTGAATTCAGCAAAACATACATGTAATTAGAAAACGTGAAACATCTGGCTAGCTGCTACATTTTCATTTCCAAGTCTCCACAAGCTAACACAGTGTCTTCTCTATAAGTCAGTGCAGTTCCGAGTTCCCAGTCAAATAACCCAAGGTTGCTATTTCTTCACAGCTGTTGTTTTTAGCATCAGGTGTGCATAGCAGGGACAGAAGGAAAGAAAAATGTGTATCCTTTTAATTCTTCATTTTTACTTGTGCCTTTTAGTGCTTGAGATTTTAAAGTCTTCCTCTCTAAGGGCTGGTCTACACTACAGGGGGGATCGAAGTTACACAACTTCAGCTATGTGAATAACGTAGCTGAAGTCAATGTACTTAGATCTACTTATCGTGGTGTCTTCACTGTGGTGTGTTGACAGGAGACACTTTCCCGTCAATTTCCCTTGCGCTTCTCGAGGTTGAGGTGGAGTATGCTAGAGCGATCAGCGGTCAATTTATCACGTCTATATTAGACACGATAAATCGACCCCCACTGGATCGATCGCTGCCCGTCGATCCGGCCGGTAGTGTAGACAAGCCCTAAATACCTATTTTCTTCACTGAAATTAACATTATATGATATATGGCAAAGAAGTGTAAAGTATTATTGTGACAATTTGTGCTTATTCGATTGTAAGCTCTTTCAATATCTATAATATATCATTAACCAGGTCAAAGTACAGACATGGAAGAAAGGAGACTAATTTCCTAGATGCCTAAGGAAGGAAGTAATTTTTTGAAGGAGAAAAGCTAAATAGCTTACTGGCATATATAAAGTTTAATTCTATTGCTTTACTAACGAAAACATAATGCATCATGCTTCCTACATGCATTTTTGAGTTAAAAGTCACAGATGGCAAGTGCAGTGAAAGAGCAATGCTTACTGGATTTCCTTGCAAACATCACAGGAGTTCTTCAACTGGAGAAAGAGGGGAATCAACCCTTCCCCATCAAGTCTAACTGTTCTGGGGGTGATGAAGATAAATCCTCTGGGGAGTGACCTACAGGAAGATTTTTCTAGAGTTGGTGGGAGAAGAAATTTTAAATTTGAATATTTACAAATGGGAAAGTGAATCCCAAATGCATATTATTGGCCTTGTGTTCAGTCCTGCAGGCCTGTGTTTCAGCCTGCTAAGACACTTTGGTCAAGTGTTGTACTACACAAAAGAAGGCCACAGAGACAGTTGTAGTTGAGCTTACAATAGTCCTGCAAATAATTGCTAATTTTTCCAAAACAGATGACTTTTTCAGAATTTCAACTTGTTCCCTAGATAGCCCAGCTTGCCCATGACCTACTTCACAATTTTGAATGCTCCAATTGTTTTTTAACTAACTTCCACAAACATATGAATGTTTGTTGAAGTTCAGAGTCCTATTTCTGCATTGTTGCAATGTGTGTGTGTCCCAGCCAAATCCTTCTTTGAAGATGTGATCACTTACGCTCCTGCTCCCATGCTGCTGAGTGCCTCTAGTGTAAGTTGCTTGACTGTGCAGAATTCCTCTACTACAAATTTGCTCTCTCCACCTGCAGCTACTCCACTCTCATTGACTCCCAAACTCACAATCCTAATTACCTTTTTGTGATCTTCAAGTCTCTCCTTAAATCTTCCCTCTCTCTCCTCAGAATCTTCTTGACTTTTTCAATGAAAATATTAAAAAGGCCTCTTCCACTTTCTTCCACCATTTCCTTCCCCACCATCCTATCACCTATCCTCCTCCTCCTCCTCCGCCACTAAAGTGAGGTTTCTTATCTGCTCTCCTCCTATAATCCTTCCAACTGCCCCAACATCTTCAACCCATTCAGTTTACTAATCTCCCTTACTCCTGCTCTCCTCTCCTGTCTTCCCTTACCTTTCTCTCCAACTTCTCATTCCTTCCTCCATTATAAAGAAACCAATTTGACCTCACCTGATCTCCCTTCAATTCCAAACTCATTGAACACACTGTCTACAACCATTGTCTGAAGCTCCTTTCCTATTCCATCATACATCCACTCCAATCTGACTTCCACCCTTTATACTGCATTGAAATAAGCTCTTACTAAAATCTCTAATGACTTCTTTTTGGCCAGATCTTAAGACCAGTACTCCATTTTCATCCTCCATCAACACTTTCAATCATGCACATCTCTTTGAAATCTTGTCCTCTCTGTTTACATGAATTTGTCCTCTCCTGGTTTTCCTTCTACTTCTCTAATCCCTTGTTAATTATTTCATTCAGTGGAGTTTCCTCATTCTGGCTCAGACTTTCAGCAGAAGTACTACCGTCTGTTCTATGCCCCATTCTCTTTCAGTGCTGCACCTGAGCAATCTTATTTGAAGAAAAGCACAGCTTTGACCACCATCTCTCTATTCCCAATCTTGTCTCCTTTGTTTAGATTAAAATCTCAGTCTATGTTTCTAACATCTCCTTTTGGAATCCAGCTATCAGCTTAAACTCAATATGTCCAGAACTAAATTGTTAATTTTTCTCCTTTCTTAGTCATCAATGAGAACATCACCATACTCCGTGCTACCCAGATCCATAACCTGGGCCTTAGCTTTAACTCAGCCTTCTTACTAAATCCATACACACAGGTTATATTTAAATCTTGACACTTCTTCCATCACAATAGAGCTAAAATCCAACCTTTTCTCTGTCCACAGAGCAAAAACTCTCATCTGGGCTCTAATCACCTCACATCTTGATTAATACAACCTCTACCTTTCTGGCTTTGACAAAAAACAATTTGCCACCATTAAATCAATTCAAAACACTGCAGCAAAAATGCTTGTTCATCACTGTGATGACACCTCACCCCCTCATTACTTTCTTTCACTGGTTCCTTCTTCTCCACCACATCAAGCAGAAACCACTCGTATGGTTTTAAGGGTTTTCACTATATAGCCTTGCCCTACCTATCACCTTATACAGTATTGAGCTATCAATCAATCCCAGCCTTTATTGCCCATCCATCTAATTTCACCCAAACACTTTTGCACTTTCTACCATGTCACCACTTATGTATTTCAGGAGTTTCCTGTAAAAATATTTAAAGACATTAGACTGTCCTCCTTCAAAACCTTCGTTAGAGCTTACCTCTACCATGATGCCTATACAACACTTGGCAGTGGCTAGGCAGCTGGTGTGCAGTGACTGCTGCTTATTACACTAATTATAATAATCTCACTGTTACCTTGTGCTCCCCTTGTGTTTGTTGAATCCACCTGTTGTTTCTTGTAATGTACTTAGATCATAACCCTTTGGGGCAAGATAATTTTTTCATTCTGTGTGTAGACAGTGCCTAGCACAATGTGCCTTGATCCCTGAATTGGACCTCCAGGCACTATTATTAACAAATATAATATATATATATGCTTTAGTCTCTTTTGAATTAATATTAATTCTGACTCCCTTGAACTAAACAGCAAAACCCCTACACTCTACAATGGGGCCACAGTTTCACCCTAGTTGTATTCTGGTCCCATAGGGACCAGACTGTAAATCTGTCCTGATGGCTTTCCTTGAAAAATTACAGAAATGGATACAGAAACTACCCTTGGCTTCCAGCAGCTGCTGCAATAAGTAAAAAAAAGCAATAAAAACAAATTATGCTAATTTTATAGCATACTGCACTGACAAATGGAAAACTCAGGTCTGGAAAAGAGTCCAATCCTGGAAGCAGCTTGCTTAACCTTAAAATGTCAAGTCAATGATATGCCAGTGGAAAGGGCACCAATAACCCCATTCCAGCATCCACTATTATCTGTCCCATTGATTAACATTACTATTGATTTTGAGGTTATGTGATTACTATCTCTCTCTACCAAGATCATGCACAACATTAACCTTTAACTTTCAAGTAAAAATACACTTCCAACATGCGTAATATGTTTCCAGTTACAAATATAGAATTTATTTCCTTAGATATAGATCTAAATATATCTATTAAAGAAAAATTATTTGATTGTGTGGGACAGACTTTTTCTGAGTAAGTATTGTGTACTTCTAATACTTTAGGAAAAGTGATTTCCCATCCAAAATGGTAAGGAAACACAGCTTTTATAAGACTATTAATATTTTACCATTTAAGGTAATTTGGCAGATGCTTAACAAAACTTTGAAAATACTAGCAAAAGGGAAACTAATCAGACCAATACGACATACAATTTTCCATCCAACTTAGAAAAGACTTGTCTTTTCAGCTTGCCTGAAACTTAACAGAAATACAGGCAGGGTATGCAGAATGTCACATGGCAGATACTAATTGTTACGATTAAGGTCTAACAAGCACGCTTCCCTGCTGTTCTGAGAATGTCTCTGACTTTTGATCCTGACATCTGTGTCTTACAAGAATTTCACTCTGCTCTGACATTCCTTCTGATGTTGATCCAGGAATTAATGGATTGTGAAAAAGCTAGCAGGATATCATTTAAAAAATAGAATTCTTAGTGTACAACTGATGAAAAGGTATCAGAATTCACATACTTTGTGTCTGATACCAATACATTGTTTGTGTGCACATTTAATATGAGGCAAAAGCTCAAAACAGAGGATAGAATATAAAATGTAGAAGGAAGTAAAAACTTCACATTACACTTAGTCATTTACAGTATTACTCTTATCCTTCTATAATATGTTGTAAAAATGAAACTTCTTAGTACTCTTTACAAATGATTTAGACAAGTTCTGTGAAATGAAAATACATTTCCCTTCAATTCCTATTAACAATGTATTATGTTTAATTCCAATGCAGTTTAAAAAATTTCATAAGGAACCTACAAAGAACAGTTTTAATGAAATCAGTGAAAAATTATGAGGGTCTGTCAGCTAAAGTCAGTCACAAACAGTATTTTGTGACACTCATTGCACTGACATCATCATAGCTTTTCAGTTCTGCTATATGTTCCAACTACTTTGTGCTGTGAAGGTTTCATTTTTTAAAGGACCTTAATCAAGAAGAGCCTTCTAAAATGTCTATGTAAAGTTAAATTAAGACGGTCTCAAATTGTGTTTGAAATTGAGGAATTCTATTCGGAATTGAAAATTTACACATCAGAGGATATTGCCTTGCATTTCATGGTTCTGGATAATTACTAGATGCCAGTGGATAACTTAAACATAGCTTAGAGTCATTGACATTAATGTGTGACAGGCAACATTACAGAACATATTTAGTAATTTTAAATAAAAAAGTAGAATGATATTTGAAAAATCAGAAAAATAAAATTTAGGATTAGCAAAGTAGAAGAAAAACCAATGGCCTTTTAAAAGTAAAGCCAAAAATGTTTTTCAATATGCCAGAAAGAAATCACTCAACAAGTTAAAAGAAACAAAAGTCAATTCAAGTGTCAGAGTTATAATTAATGAAAAGAATTTAATAAGAATAGGTGGTTTAGTCATCTCTTCAAGCAATTCATCCAATTTTCACATTAAACACTGACATCATTATTTAATAAGCTATATTTCAGGTATTTGAGTGTGTGTATTTTACTCTGTTAGACTTTTTTAAACACAGATTCAAAGGCATGGGATATTGTGACACTAAATCCAGGTTCAAATTTAAACAAGTTGAAGTGGACTACACATACTGTTATATAGTCACTCATGCCCAATTTATGCAGGTCTCAAATATTTGTTTTAAGAAGTATGCAATGAACCAAAAATGAGCAAAGAGTGTCATTTTCTTAATTAAAATTATGTACAGAACCTGATGTGAAGGGTCAAACTTTTCAGTAGGCCTTAAGGATGAACACACTTAAAAGACTTAAATGACCTGTAAGTTAAGCATGATCCTCTGAAATGTGTGTGATATATCAATTCACTAGTTTTGGAAGGCATTTTTATGCCACTGCATGTTAGAGTTCCATTGTTGGTCACACAGGATTTTTTATAACCAGAGGATTAAAAAAAGAAAAAGAAAAAAATTGCATTTATGGACGTATGCACCTGCACACACTACACGCAGTTTGAGGGTTTGTTTTTTTTCCTTTGTTTAAACACAGAGTCAATAATGTGAAATAAATTCAATAGTTACTTCACTGTTTGAAGGGAAATAAAACAAATATTTTAGCTGGTTTTTTAAAAGACCATTTGTGATCTTCACTATTTAAGTTCCCAACTTTTTCCTTTAACAGCTCAAAAATGATCAAATTAATTCATGCAAGAAATATATTGAGAAGTAGTACACAGATGAGGAAATAAACAAGGAAGAAGAAGGCAATGAAATAAGGTGAATAGTTAAAGAGAAAAGAGCTGGATCACATTAAACATAGGAAAAAAATAAAAGGAAAGGCTTGTGAAATCTGAAAAAGTAAGGTAGGGGTATGAAAGTGTGATATGTGACAGGTGGGGTAAAATGAGACAGTTGGGAGGAAAGAAGTAAAAATGAAGAGCACAAATTAGACAAGACATTCATTTTAAGCCCTTAACAGGCTGGATCTCATCGTTGTCATCAGACAGGAAATGTCAGAGCTGGCACATCTGTTTTTTTTATCCTTTTTACTTTTTTTAAAAAAATGTGTCTTACAATACATAAAAAGTCTTTGCTTTAAAGAGAAAAGCATCTCAATTTTGTACACCCCCCCCCCCCCCCCCCCCCTCCTTTAACAAACTTCAATTCAATTATATTGGAAACTACAATAATTACAAGGTTTAATGCAGCCATTATATTTTGAGTTATTTTATTTAATACCTGTAAAAGAGTTGAATTCTTTAAAAATGACTAAACTTTGCACTTATAACTACAGGCAGGTTTCTTGAGGAGATAGGTGTTGCATATAATTGCCATGTAGTAAGTGCTATATCACCACCATCACAAAAGACACCCTCAGTATAAAGTTCAGAGGTTTGGAAGGTATGCTCATATTTCTTCTAAAATGCATACATGAGTGTAGTGAATCTATTAAAACAATTTTCAAAATGTCTTAGCTGATTAATGGGAAAAATTCTGCAAAAATGTCTATACTAACCAAAAAATGGGCATATCATTAGTGAATTCTTGGGAAGCTAACAAAAAAAGGGTCTTTATGGGCTTGATCCAAATCCCACTGAAGACAATGGTATTCGTTCAAAAGTGTATTGGCTCAGGTTCCATAAGTTCTCTTTTGTTTCTCTTTGTTATTTTTTTTCCCAAATAAAATAAAATTTAAAACACTTACTAAAAGTTGTTTTCTGTACATTGGCATATTTAAAGCAGGAGAGCACAGTAATTACTATGTATAGGTTTCTATGATGTGCATTTCTTCCAAACAATGTCAAAGTTTATTTCAAATATAGGGGTGGAGAATACTGCCAACAGGCAAGAGTATGAGTTAAGCATACCTCTTAATTATGTACCTTTCCTTGGAATGTACTCTGTTTTCTTTCTATTTTAATCTGAGTTGAGTATCCATTGAACTTTTATATTTGAGGATGCCTTATTTCAGTGTATATCTGAAAGCATGATATTTGCATACTGAGGAAGATGAATTTTATTGAATTTATATTTTAGATATATACATTCTTCACATAGCATTCTGAATTTTTCATGCAACAATTTTATTGATTTTAACTGTAATTGTTAAAAAAAATAGATATCTATAAGAAGCAGTGTCTCCTGATGGTACTTACAAAATAATTACAAAATGTTCACTTGTTAAAAAACACAGATTCTCTGCTGCCTTGCACTTTGTGTCATCCTCTCACCTGTACTCAGTGAGTGCCAAGTGGGTGTAAAATGCCACCAAACAGGATGGTTGTTTTATACCCAATTTTGTATTAAGTTTGCACACAATTAAATGTACACAAGATGCAAGTCAATGGAGAAGCAGATACAAGATTTACACATTAAATAAACATATTGTCATTTGCAACTTTTTTTCATTTTTAGTCCATTTCCACAAAAAAATATATTGTGGGAAAAGTGAGCAAAGAAATATGTTTTCATTTTCTCAAAAGAATGTAGGCCCTAATTCTGCAAATGCTATCATATGTGCTTAATTTTGCACAACTTTAAATATTTCCAGATAGTTCAACTGCAGAACAACCTAAGTGAGGGGCATGTTAGACCATTATCTACATAGAAACAGGAACCAAAGTAACTAAATTGGTTGTAATTCATACCTCTCATTATTTTGCTACACGTCTGTGTTTGGACCCCTTATTTTGATATAAACTTTTTCCACTTTAGTTATATTAAAATAGATCACTATTATTTCAATGGAATCAGGATTAAACCCTTTGTAGTCTCTGACTTCTAGTTATCTGATTACCATTCCTGTACACAGGCATCCCAGAACTGTAGTATCTGAGTATTTTAATATATTTATCATCACACCACATTTGTGAGGTTTTACAGATGGGGAATTGAGGCACAGAGAGGCTAAGTGACTTCCCCAAAGTCACAGAGAAGCAAACACTTTGCTTCCATCACTCTCCTCTTTTCCCTCCCTACATTTTCTCTCCCATTCTCCTGTACATCGTAAATCCTCAGAACTCAACAGTACTCTCCTGGGTCTTGTGATGAGCAATAGAAGATGCGCCCCCAACAAAGACAGAGACTCATGCACACCTACAATCACTCTTTCACTGATAGGCGTGCTCTCCCTGCTCACAGAAATTGCTGGCAAAGTGTTATTTCCTTTCTGCCCTCAGCTACTGCTTCACACAATGACTTGTCCTGAGGAAGGAGGCAGGTGCTGTATCATAACTGGTTACTGCAGAAATTATTTTGCTTTCACAAGCAAAATGTATAGTCCAGATCCTAGGGAGTAGCATGGCAGCTTTGCACTACACAGTCAGTGGATTGTGGCTCTAAAGTCAGTATATCTGGAAGTGGTAGGATCACTCCAGTGCAAGGTAATCCCACAGTGACATACAGCCACTGTTGCAGCTCCTGCATCACCCCTTCTGTGTTGCTGGGGCAAGGGGTATGTCTGGAGGAAAGTGGTATTCTTATTACCCCGCTGATCCCAGGCTGATGCACTAGACCCTTAGGAACACTGGCAACTGGCATAACATAAACATGAGGGACCAGTTTAGCACAGAATAGAATCAGGACCAGAGAAGTGCAAAGACAACCTTTGAATCCCCTCCTGACCTACAGTGTGCACTCCTCAGCCAAGGGCATGTGCCAAAAAACTTCAAGTGGGAATAAGCAGAAACAGCAAATTAACTTGTGACAGAAAGGACTATTAATTAACTCTGAACTATTACTAAAGGAAAAAAGAGAAATAAAGAATATACAGGACATACAATATTTTCTAAATAAAATTTTCTGCAGCATTTTCCAAAAGATGTCAGTGAGTCTTTAACCCTGTTACTCAGTAAGCTGTTTATTCACATATTTATGAATGAGCATGATGCTTTACCATCTTAACAAAAAATGTAGGCTGGCACATTCATTTTTTCCCCATTAAGCCTTAATCCTTTCACATTTTGCTGTTTTGCTAGGTAAGGCCAAATTGATAGAATTCCACAACTAGGCTTTGTTGAGTCTTCAGTCAATTTTCAGAGATTTGTAGCAGTCATATTTAATCACACTTTGGTTACTGGGGGGAAAAGTTTCAAACATGCCCTCTGATTTTGAGTGCCTGAGTTTTTGAGATATCTTGTGCCCAATTTCTAGAGGTGCTGAGAACCTTCAACTCACATTAACTTCAATTGGGGTTATGAATGCTCCGCACTTCTATGGGTACCAATGCCTGATCTCCAGATCTCTAGATTTTAAGGCCAGAAGGGACCATCATGATCACCTAGTCTGACCCTCTGCCCAAAGCAAGACCACAGGACCTCACCCACCCTCTGATGTAATAGACTCATAACCTCTGGCTGAGTTACTGAAGTCCTCAAATAATGATTTAAAGACTTCAAATTACAGAGAATCCACCATTTACTATAGTTAAAACCAGCAAGTGACCCATGCCCCATGCTGCAGAGGAAGATGAAAAATCCCTAGGGTCTCTGCCAATCTTACCTGGAGGGAAATTCCTTCCTGACCCCAAATATCATGGTCAGTTGGACCCTGAGCATTTCAGGAAGACCCAACAGCGAGATACCTGGGAAAGAATTCTCTGTAGTAACTCAGAACCCTCCCCACCTAGTGCCCCAGCTCCAGCCACTGGGGATTTTTTTGTTACTAGCAGTAACAGATGGGCCACATGCCAGAGTAGACAATCTCATTATACCATCACCTCCATAAAATTACACTGGTCTACAATTTTTGAGAAGTCATCTGCTTCAGAGATAAAATGTGCTATTTATTATGTATTTTGATGTGCTGAATTCAAATATGACAATTAAAACAACTGATTGGCTACTGTTTCTAAGATATTTAAGTTTTTACATTTTATGTCTATGTATATTGTGTAGATAGTAGAGTTTTAATCATAAATTGTAAACCTAGGTCTTTTCATGTGTTTATGGTTGCTTTACATGATAATATTTCACCTATCCTGTTTATGTAACACTTTAAAAATCAGCAAAAGAGTTATATAAATAAAATTTATTATGAAACAAAAGGCAAAAAACTATTATGTACATAGTTTAGTCCTATTCAGTGTCTACTCGGCATTTCTTGTCACTGTCCAGCAATAGTCTACAAGCATTGATGGCTCCATTTGCCCTGATAGCGTTTCTCCATTGTTGCAATGTCCTGGTGAAATCGCTCGCCGTGCTCGTCGCTCACTGCTCCGCAGTTCGGTGGAAAAAATCTAGATGAGAGTGCAAAAAATGTATCTTTAGTGACATGTTGCAACCAAGGCTTTTGTATGCCTTGTGGAGGTTTTCCACCAACAACCTGTAGTTGTCTGCCTTCTTGTTTCCGAGAAAATTTATTGCCACTAACTGGAAGTCTTTCCATGCCGTCTTTTCCTTGCCACGCAGTGCATGGTCAAATGCATCATCTGGAAGAAGTTCACGAATCTGAGGACCAACAAAGACACCTTCCTTTATCTTAGCTTCACTTAACCTTGGAAATTTTCCACGGAGGTACTTGAAAGCTGCTTGTCTTTTGTCAATTGCCTTGAGAAAGTTCTTCATCAGACCCAGCTTGATGTGTAAGGGTAGTAACAAAATCTTCCTTGATTCAACAAGTGGTGGATGCTGAACACTTTTCCTCCCAGGCTCCAAGGACTGTCAGAGTGGCCAGTCTTTCTTGATGTAGTGGGAATCTCTTGCACGACTATCCCATCCGCAGAGAAAACAGCAGTACTTTGTGTATCCAGTCTGCAGACCAAGCAAGAGAGCAACAACCTTCAAATCGTCACAAAGCTGCCACTGATGTTGGTCATAGTTTATGCACCTCAAAAGTTGTTTCATATTGGACTGCATGACCAACTGGAATTGATGGCAAAACATTGCCATTATGCAGTAAAACAGCTTTAAGACTCGTCTTCGATGAATCAATGAACAGTCTCCACTCATCTGGATCGTGAACGATGTTGAGGGCTGCCATCACACCATCGATGTTGTTGCAGACTACAAGATCACCTTCCATGAAGAAGAATGGGACAAGATCCTTTTGATGGTCACGGAACATGGAAACCCTAACATCACCTGCCAGGAGATTCCACTGCTGTAGTCTGGAGCCCAACAGCTCTGCCTTACTCTTGGGTAGTTCCAAATCCCTGACAAGGTCATTCAATTCACCTTGTGTTATGAGGTGTGGTTCAGAGGAGGAGGATGGGAGAAAACGTGGGTCCTGTGACATTGATGGTTCAGGACCAGAAGTTTCATCCTCTTCCTCTTCCTCGTCTGACTCAAGTGAGAATGATTCTGGTGCATCAGGAACCGGCAGTCTTTCTCAGTGGGGTACTGGGCGTATAGCTGATGGAATGTTTGGATAATGCACAGTCCACTTTTTCTTCTTTGACACACCTTTCCCAACTGGAGGCACCATGCAGAAGTAACAATTGCTGGTATTATCTGTTGGCTCTCTCCAAATCATTGACACTGCAAAAGGCATAGATTTCCTTTTCCTGTTCAACCACTGGCGAAGATTTGTTGCACAAGTGTTGCAGCACATGTGTGGGGCCCACCTCTTGTCCTGATCTCCAATTTTGCAGCCAAAATAAAGGTGATAGGCTTTACTAACCTCAGTGGTTATACTGTGGTTTTGTGATGTAAAAGTCACTTCACCACAAACATAGCAGAAGTTATTTGCACTGTTCACACAAGTACAAGGCATTTCTGCTCACTTTGGCTAAACAGAAATGTGTCCCTTTGCAAAATCAAACACTGACAAATAAGAGAGCACGACACTGTATGATTTCTAGAGCTAATATAGGGCAATTTGTTCAGCAGAGTGATGTAAGCTTCATTATGATTGCATCATCCATGACTTCTAGGAATAACATGATGCAATTCATATCATGTATGACGCAATATCAGCTTCAGATTGCATCATTCATTGTTTTGCCTAAAAAGCAAGTACTGTCCAAACCCAGTCATAGATTTATTCATAGATCCAGTCAAAGATGTATTTTAGTCATTTCTGGTTTAAATTGAGATCTCTTCCCTTTATAACTCACTTATCCTCCGCCATTCCCAAGTCAAGGGTCGTATATACTGACCCAATAGCATATCTTGAAAACTAGAGCCAATCAACAATTTCAAGCATCATTTTCCTTCTCAGTGACCCAGAATTAGTAAAGTTTGACTACATTTATTTCAGAAGCATTTTGGCTGTAGAGCAGTGTTATCAAGCTCAGTCTTGAAACAAGTTAGGTTTTTGGCCCCCACTGCTCCTGTTGGAAGGCAATTCCAGAACTTCACTCCGCTAGTGGTTAGAAACCTTAATCTAATTTAGGGTGACCAGATGTCCTGATTTTATAGGGACAGTCCTGATTTCTGGGTCTTTTTCTTATATAGGCTCCTATTACCCCCCACCTCTGTCCTGATTTTTCACACTTTCTGTCTGGTCACCCTAATCTAATTTCAAGCCTAAACTTGTTGGTGGCCAGATTATATCCATTTGTTCTTGGTAAACATTGGCTCTTAACTTCAACAATTCCCTCCCTGGCATTTATCCCTCTACTGTTTTTATAGAGAGCAATCATATCTCCCCTCAGCTTTCACATGGTTAGGCTAAACAAGGCAAGCTCCTTGAGTCTCCTCTCATAAGGTAGGTTTTCCAGTCTTCTGATCATCCTAGGACCCCTTCTCTGCACATGTTCCAGTTTGAATTAATTTTTCTTAAACATGGGAGTCCAGAATTGCACACAGTATTCCAGATGAGGTCTCATCAGTGCTTGTATAATGGTAATAACACTTCACTATCTTCAGTGGAAATACCTCACCTGATGCATCCTATGATTGCATTAGCCTTTTTTCACAGCTGTATCATGTTGGTGGCTCAGTCATCCCGTGATCAAACAATACTGCCAGGTCTTTCTCCTCCTGGGTTGCTTCCAACTGATACGTGCCCAGCTTATAGCAAAAATTCTTGTTGTGAGTCCCTAAATTCATGACCTTGTACTTTGCACTATTAAATTTAATCCCATTTCTATTCCTTCAGTTTTCAAGGACACCCAGATCTTCTTATATGATATTCCAGTCCTCCTCCGTATTGGCAATACCTCCCAACTTTGTATCATCTGAAAATTTTATTAATATACTCCCAGTTTTTCTGCCAACATCACAAATGAAAATGTTACATAAGGTTGGTCCCTAGACCAATCCCTGAGAAACTCCACTAGTAACCTTCCTCCAGCCTGACAGTTCACCTTTCACTATGACCCACTGTACTGTCCCTTTCATCAGTTCCTTATCCACCTTTCAACTGTCATATTAATCCCCATCTTTTCCAATTTAATAATTTCCCATGTGCAACTCTATCAAATGTCTTACTGATTAGTTCTACTGCATTTCCTTTGTCTGATAAATCAGTTATCCACTCAAAGAAAGAAATCAGGTTGGTCTGGCACTATCTACCTTTTGTAAAACCATGTTGCATTTTATCCCAATTATCGTTTAACCTCTATGTCCATATATACTCAATCATAAGCCAGTTTGTTTATAAGCCAATCCCCCCCAAAGATGGATAAGTAAAAATGGAAAATTTTATGACCCATTCATAAGCCGACCCTATAATTCAGGGGTCAACAAACATTGGCTCCAGGGCCATCAGGATAAGCCACTGGTGGGCCGAGATGGTTTGTTTACCTCAAGCATCCGCAGGCACGGAGGTAAACCTAAGTAAACAAAGTGTCCCGGTGAGCCAGCTGCTTACCGTAACGGGCCCAGACAGCAACTGGTGGGGAATTTTTTTTGGAGGGGAGAAGCTGGGAGTCAGGGGAGTAACCCCTGTGACCATCCCCCACATGACCCCATCCCTAGCCTGGGACCCCCAGACTCTCCCCATCCCATCCCTTCCCACCTTATCTGGGGAGGGCGAGGGGAGGATGTCTCTGGCCTGACTGGAGCTGCTCCAGCAGGCTGGGCAGCGTGGCTGCAGCCTGCTCCGGCTGGCCAGACCGGGCGGCGCGGCCACAGCCTGCTCTGGGGGGCGGGGCTGAGCGGCATGGCTGCAGCCTGCCAGCCCCGGAGCTGCAGCTGCTTTGGAGGCTGGGGGGACAGCAGCGTGGCCAGAAGCAGAGACTCTGGCTCCGCCTCTTCCCTTCTGGCTCTGCTGGCTGTGCTGCCTTCTCCTTGCTCCCTCTGTTGCGGGGAGGGGCTGTGTCCCACCTCTCCCTCTCTATACCCGTTCATATCCGTTCATAAGCCGACCGCCTTCTCTGGTGCTTCCCTTTCTTTTTCAAAATTTGTTCCAAGACCTCACATACAACGGTTTCCCAGACCACTTTTTTCCGTTTTCTTAAAAATAGATACTATATTAGTAATTCTCCACTCATAGGGGATGGCCTCTGAGTTTAGGGATTCATTAAAAATCTTTTCTTTGGGCCCCCAATTTGGTCCTGTAGTGGGTGGAGTGGCCTCCCACTGAACCAGAGTGGAAGGGACCACTCTCTGAGCTCAGGTGGGCGGAGCCAGGCTGGGCCCGTCCCTCCTCTGAAAGTTAAGAGGTGGGACAGGATGTATGAAGGGTGGGTCCTGGAGCTCAGTTGGGCTGCAGACGCCTCCCGCCCGCTCCTGAGGCTGGAGACCAAAGAGGAGCCCCACCGAGCTGAGGACTGGCCAGAACTGCTGAAGCCATCAGCCAACCCAGGCACGGAGGAGTTGCTGGGACTGCCACTGGCCATATACCTTGGGGAAACAGAGGACACCCCATGGATCCAGGTACACCCCAAAGGGAAGGTAGGAAGTCTGGCTGCATTGCTGCCTGAAACCCAGTTGGCATGTTGTGGCCAGGATCCCTGCTGACCCCATAATGGAATCCTCTGCCACTGTTAGGGCCCTGGACTGGCACCTGGTGGAGTAGGATTGGCCCATGTCTCCCTACCACTGTCACCCCACCCCTGGGGTGGCAGCCTCCCCACCTATAGGCCAAGAGGCATGCGTTTGTTGGTGTCTTCCAGAGCCAGGAGGCACAACTGGTGCTCTTCCCTGACTCAGGGCCAGAGCCTTAGACTATTTCCTGCTCTGCCCTGCCTAAGAGCCAGATCCCCAGACTATTAATTGCTCTGCCCTGCCTGAGGGCCAGAGCCCTGGTTGGTGATTTGCCCTGCCCAAGAGCCTGAGCCCCTGAACCTTTACTGCTCTGCCTTGCCTGAGGGCTGGAGCACATAGACTGCTTATAGTCTTTCTGGCCTGAAAGCCAGAGCCCCTTAAGACTGTGAGTCTGCTTCACCCTGGAACCTCACACCAGACTTTGCTGATTCCCTGACTGTGGGCGGTGCCCACTGATGTAGTGAGGCAGAGTGGCCTCCCACTAACCTACCACTAAGCCACTACAGGTCCCATTGGGCTGTTTGATTTTAGCCACTCTCCCATTACCCCTAAGCTCCTCATTACCCTTATTAAAAACTGGGGCAAAGTATTTGTTCAGGTGTTGGCCCATGCCAAGATTACCTTTAATCTCCATCCATCCCTTAGTGGTCCCACTTGTTCTTTCCTTGTTTTCTTTTTATTTATATGGCTATAGAACCTTTTACTTTTGGTTTTAATTTCCTTTACAAGGTCCAATTCTGCTTGGCTTTTGGCAGTTCTCACTTTTTCCATACATTTTCTGAACTCCAAGAGGTAGCTTTCCTTGATGATCTTTCCATCTTCCATTCCTTCTAGGCTTTCTGTTTTCTCTTAATAACTTATCTGGGATACTTGTGCATCCACTCTGGTCTGCAACCCTTTCCTATTAATTTTTTTCCCATTTCTTGGGATGCAGGCTTCAGATACCTTCTGCAACTTTGACAAAGTAATTTCAAGCCTCCTCCACATTCAGCTCCTTGAGTTCTTTAGTCCAGTCCACTTCCCTAATTACCTTAATTTTTCAAAGTCTGTCCTTTTGAAATCAAGGACCCTAAGTTGCAGACCTATTTTTGTTTATCCTTCCATTTAAACTGAATTAGCTCATGATCACTCGAACCAAGGGCTGTCCTCTACAACCAGTTCTTCTTTGAAGTCCTCACTAGTTACCAATACTAAATCTAAAATGGCATCACCTCTTGATGGGTCAGCGACTATTTGGTGAAGAAATCTGTCAGCTATCACATCCAGGACTAACTGAACCCTAGTATTAGTAGCACTTGTCCTCCAATCTATATCTGGGAAGTTAAAATCTTCCAAAAATCACACAATTACCACTAGTATTTATTTCATTAAAAATATTAAAGAGGTCTCTATCCATATCCAAATTGGATCCTGGGGGGTCTTTAGCAGACACCAAGCAGTATCCCAGTGGGACTCTGTTAGCTTTCTTCCCCAAAGTGATTTTGTCCAAACAGATTCCATTTTATCCATTTCATCACTTCTAATTTCTTGAGTCTACCCCATCATTAATATACAATGCTACTTCATCACCTTTACATTTATTTTGGTCTTTCCTGAACAGCACATATCCTTCAGTACCTGTGCTCCAGTCATGACTATTATTCCACCATGTTTCTGTTAACCCTATCATGTCTGGTTTCACTTCTGAACCAGTAGTTCTAGTTTCTCCATTTTGTTACCCAGGATCCTTGCATTGGTGTACAATTATCTTAGTTATTTCTGCTTAGCTTTGCCTAGTTTCTTCGCCCAATTAGTACAGCTTTTCTATTGCCAGTATCGCTTGACTATTCGTGTAATTGGTATTGGCACTATCTTTCCTCTTGATGTCCATTCTCCGACACTGTGTTGTTCCTTTCTCCGTTGCTGTATCCTCTCTTACTTGATTTTTCTCCTGCACAATGTTAGAATCAGGTGTGAAGATTATAAAAACATCTCCTGCCTGTTTCCCCTGAATTCCTAATTTAAAGCTGTTTTAATGAGTTGTGCCAATCTCCATCCCAGAAGTCTATTTCCGTCTCTACTCAGGTGGAGTCCATCCCATGAGAACAACCCTCTGTCCGTGAATGCCTCCCAGTGATCAAATATTCCAAAGTCTCCTTACAGCACCACTGCCTAAATCATATGTTGATCATCATAATCTTGTCTCGCCTTCACTCTCCTCTAGGGAGAGGCAGAATCCCACTGAAGATTACCTAGCCTCCATTTCTTTAAATGTCTTCCCCAATCTGACATAGTCTCCCTTGATGTATTCCAATGAGAATCTAGCTGTACCATTTGTTCCCACGTGAATGACAATCAATTGATTCTTTCCTGCTCCCATTAGATCCTTTTCAGCCTGAGAATCACATTCCATATCTTAGCTCCTGGCAGTCAGCACACCCTTCTATTCTCCATATCAGCTCTGGTGTGAGACCTGTCTGTTCTTCTTAGAAGGGAGTCCCCAATCACACAGACCTGCCTCTTCCTGGTGTTGATGCAATTCTCCAGCTTTCTCCCTTCTGTTCTTCTGGCTGAAAGTCCTCTTGTTTTTTGTTCTCACTTGCAATCTTCTGCAAGTCATCCTCTAGACTCCTGGGGCTCCAAACTCTGGTTATCCCCATTGATTCTTCCCCTCTTCTTGTAGGACTAGCTGCTTTTCTCTTCTTCCTTGCTCTCTCACCTTCTGTTACTATCTGCTGCACCCCTTCTTCATTTTCCAACTAAGCAAACCTGTTCCAGAGCTCTATTTCTTCTTCGCTAGCCGGTCTTTTCCTCTGCCTTGTTCTCGTAGTCACATGCTTCCACTGTTCACTTTCCTCATCCAGCAGTTTACCCTCACCGTTCTCCAGCTCAGCTTGCATCTATGAATCTTGATTTATCCCTTCAGCTTCCTCTTGCCTTCCCTCCATCATCTGTTCCAATCCCCTTTGAAACTGAACCATAGTTTCTACCTGCATCTACAAACCTCAGAACTTCTCTTCCATCAGCTTTATCAGGCAGCACTTTATACCAATGAAGCACTTTTTCAGTTACCCATTTCAAGATAATGTACATACCACAGCTTCCACATCCAGTCATCTTCATCTTATTTCTTTGGTCACTACCACTGCTGCCCCTGTAGCTGTCATAGCCTTCCCTCCTAAGCGCCTGAAAAAAAAAAAAAAAAAAAAAAAAAAACCAAAACCACTCACACAAAACAAAACCAGAACCCCACACGCTTCCTCCCCAAGACTCACCTTACAAACTCCCACTCAAACTCCCCTGTTTGCAGGTTCCTCTGTCACTGCTCCTTGTATTGGTGTACAGAGCTCCTTCGAAGAACAGAACACCAGGAGAATTTCTTAACTCCAAGACTACCTTAGCAAACACTCTGGAGAAGATATCTCAGAGTAGAATACTATTTAATTTAGCAGAGGCATAACAAGATTCAATGGCTGAAACCTGAAGCATGAGAAATTCCAATTGGAAATAAGGTGCAAATTTTTAATAGTTAGCATTATTAACCAATGGAACAACTTATCAAGAGATGTTTTTCATCGCTCAAAATCTAAGGTAATATTGGATGTCTTCTAAAAGTTATGCTGTACTTCAGTCACAAGTTACTGGACTTGATGCAGCAATTACTGGGTGAAATTCTATTTCCTATATTATACAGGTGGCCAGACTAGATGATCACAGTGGTCCCTACAAGCCTTAAAATCTATTAAGCTTACTGACTAACTCTGAAACCTCTAAAGTGCATTATCAGCCATTTAAACAAGTGGTAGAAATAGCAAGATAATGAGTGATAGATAGATACCTAGATTTATCTATCTAGATGAATACCACATCAAGTCTTCTTTTCAGATGTCATCAAGTCCTCCCCAGGATTTTGTTTTATTGTTCTAATTCAAAAGCAAATGATTTGCTCAGAGGTGCATAGAGTGTTTGGAGCCTTCAGAACTTCCATGGAGTGGGCTGTAGCCAGGGAAGCCATTCTTGCTTCATTCACTTAGTATCCTGAACAACTCTGGTCCTCTTTTTGTTGGCTAATATTAGCTTTTCTCTCCACATTTTAGAAACTTACAGATCAATTGGAAAGGATCATTGATAGCAGCAAAGATGGAGGCCTCACTTTGAGTTTTTTAGGACAGCGGGAAACAAATTGTTTTTTGAGGCAGAGCTCCCATAGGACAAACTGGTTAAAGAATATGGTATCTGGCAGGCCAGAAAGGTGAAACAGGTTAAGGCCTTGTTGGGAGTGCTAGCATTCATCTGCGAAGTGGTGACCACCGGATGCAACCTCCACTGGTATCTTTATGCAGCCAGTATGGGTTCCCTTGATCCTCACCATTACATCAGGATAACTCAGAAAATACAAGAGGATTTGGCAGTGGAAGAACCTATCCTGGGGCAATTAAATGGGAAGGAATGGTGTCCAACTACAAGGCTCATAATGGCATCTTTTGCCCAATATCCAGCTGTACTCAGAGGGGTGGCTTAGATACCAGAGTATATCAAATGAAGTCTTGACACACTGAACAAGGTTAGGTTTTGCTAGAACATTTTCTATTCATAGTAGCCATTGCCATTTGTGGGGAAACTTTGAAGGATAAAAAAAAGTCATATTGTAGTGAGATAACCAGATGGGAGCCCATAATCAGCCAACACTTGTCCAGGTCCCTTCAGTCAATAAGACTGGTGCAGGATTATGTTCTCAACCATCTTAGCTATAGTGGGCTATATCTGGACACATTCCCTCTCAAAGTGTAAGGAGGGTGCTTGCTCTCTTGACAATATTGCCTCCTTCTTGGCCCCTTTAGGGTGATGTGCAAGTCCAAACAGCGCATGGAGGAAGTACTCTTTGTGCTTTACCAAATGCAGCGACTGCAGTCATGACTGCCTCTTGCATGGGGCACTTGAGTGTAGATGAGGCTCCTTCCATCTGATCACCATGGAACGGTCAATCACAATCTGTCACAGTATCTCTTTCTGATCCAATATCTCCCTGGAAGATTCTCACTCGCATGGCATAAAGAGAGTGGAGACTAACTGTAACTTCCCTATCAAGATTCTACCAGCTCTTATGCTGTCATCTCTGAAGCCCCAGTGCAGGGGTGTGCTGGGATTGTGCTGGGGGGAATGGATGGAGGGTTATAAACTCTGGCAACCCCGGGTTGTAATGGTCACTTTGGGATCACTACCAGCTATAATAGGCACTTTGGGACCACTGCCAGCCTTTAGATCTGGGGCTAGACAGAAAATTAAGGATGTATAACCAGTTCCCTGACAGCCCCTCAGTATAAACTGGATATAACAGGAAATCTCTCTCTCCATGATCAGGGAGTGAATAATGGCATTTACTATCACATCAGTTGGTGCCTGGAACAGGCTGGAAACCATGGAAGATGGGGGAGACTCAATAATACCTTATTACCTGGCAGAGCAAAGTCTCATGGGACAATCCATTGCTCTAAGCAAAAGGAGGCTTACAGAGCGATTCCTTATAGATTTCTGTGTTTCAGTAAATCTATTGGGCTCAGTGATTTAAGGCCAGTTCTTCAGATACAAATTGAATGATTTACCTTGGCAACATGAGAGAAGGGATTTGAACATTCCTCTATCATTTCTCACCTGGTAGCTACAAGTTTTATCGTCCACATACCAGCACCCTACCTGGGCAATTCCTTTGTAGTTAATAACAGTGTGTGACCAGGAATCAACAAACAGCTCAGGATCATATGTCCTCTAACATCCTGTACATTCTTTTTTTTTTTATTAATTAATAATCCTGAGAGAAAACACTACCAGCTGTGGCAGTGAGTGCAAGCTCTCCTGGTCCACTATCCACCATTACATTTTTCCAGACATTCTGAGTTAACCAGCAAGAGGCTGAAGGGTGTGCTACTGATTGGAGAGTCTCAGGCAGAACCACTGAGTTCTACCAATAATTTTTTTTTAAATTACCATTGGGACAGAAGATCAATTATCACCAGGCCATGATTCCTGGATGAGCTTACATACCCAGTCACAGGAACTGAGTGCCACCCTCCATTATGTCCTTCTTTCAGAGGTTTGCTGTTCCTTGAAAGTGATTGGTCCTCTTGACTGTGTACCAGTTTCTGATACAGCTTCTGCTGGTCACCTCTGCAGATGGGGCAGCCACTGATAAATATGGTACTCATTCCTTCTGTATTTATGCTACCACTTGAGTCTCCATGCTCAGGTTCCCAGATGATGCAGTCTGTACTAAGGGAATGCCACCCTTCCTTTAAGCCATCTATTTACATTTCTAACCACCCATCTTGATGTCACCCAGATGGGCCCATAGAGATTGTTTGGCACAATAGTGTATTTTGGCCAAAGAAACAGGCAGCTAGTAAGAAACACCCTGTGGTAAACAGAATTTTGCAAGAACGTTAGATGAACAACCTAAACTGTAAGATGGGTTCACAGCCTCCTCAGACTTATTTGGCTTGGAGACAGAGTCATTTCTCTCACAAATTCCAAAAAACAACAGTAGTGGCTAATGGAAGCTTGCTGCAAGAGAGGCCCAAGCTCTCAAAGAAAGAGTCAGGCAGCTTATGCATTTGTATACACAAGTGGTTAAAGCAAATAACTACTTATGATGCCCTAGTATGGTAAACCAGGATAGGTGAAGATAGGAAATTCCCATCCCGATGGTTAAATGATGCGTACAACCTCTCTTTGAATAGTAGAAGTTTGTGTGGTTCTGTTAATAGAGTTGTGGCTAATCTTTGCAAATTACACAATTTTTGGCAGGAGTCTCTTCTTTGCATTATGTCCATTAGTTTTTATTGTATTGCACCTTTGAGGGTAGTGACAGTTTAATTTCATAAATAGGAAAAATAAAACACTAAGACCCTGATCCTTGTACAACTTGGAGTTCAGGGGGCAGGGTAGATGCAACAGTAGCTTAAAGCTTCCATAGCACTCCCCTGAGCCTGACACAGCTGTGCTCCAGGCTGGTCGCCTGGCATAAGGACACACTCAATTATTCTGTCTGCCAAAGCTACAGAAGCTTTGAAGCACCAAGATGCAGAAAAGCACTGCCCTCTTTCTTCCAGCTATGCCCCTCCCCCACCTCAGCAACTGGGAGAGGCAACATAGAATCAGCAGAGCTACAACACCCTTAGAACATCTCCAGACACTATGGTGATCTTTCTGTCACTAGCTATCCTTTGTGCTAATGGAGCATTTAGAACTGCTTTGCGCTAATAATGGAGCACCACAAAGTGGCCCTAAGAAACTCATGGATTGGGGCCTAAAATTATAATTCATGGTAACTGTAAATACATGCTTCAGGTGGACCATTTATTGTATCAGTTTTCCAATATCCAATAGCTATTGTAAGTTGCCATGGCAGTTTTTCAAATAACACAACCATAATTAGAACATAATTCTTAGGAGCCAAATCATTTGAATGCTTAACCTGTTATAAAACTAGGATAATTATACTAAGATTTATTGTGAGAGCCAAGAAACAGGAGTCCAAAACATTATTATATCAACTGGCTTGAGGGTATAGTGAACTTAAAGTATAAAATGCATATATGAATGAAATATTTACTGTGTTACTAGTATTATAAAAAAGCATTTATAAATATTCTGGTAAATATCAAACTACGTCATATTGGGACTAAAATTTAAGATAATGGTTTTGATTGTTCAAAATTAATAATAAAATGCATATTAAAAAGGTGTATTGGAATGATAATGTTATCAAAGGGTTAATGGCTCTAGTTATGGTAGAAATTTAAATATCATGAGGAGGCATCTCCTGACTGAGCCATCACTGAGAATTATGCAGATTCAGATGGGAGCCACACAGGCTTTGATTTCCCCCAAGGATTGATGAACAAGTACAAAATAATAGAAAGTGACAGGAAGCAGATGACTGAGGTCTAATTTAATGTCATTTTAAAAGACAATATACCTTAAATTGGCCTTAGGAAAATTAGGGGTTACAAATAAGAGAACAGAAACATGCACTTTTTCATTTTAGTTCACTAATTTAAAAGGTAATCTTTTGAACAAATGAACAGTAAAACAATGGCTATTTGGCAAAGAAACTGCCAAACTTAACTAGTCATACTTTGTTTCCATAATTTACAATTTACCAGAAAATGCTATAATCTTTAAAGGAGAACCACATTAAACAATCTGATGAAACAATCTGAAGGTATTTATGCAAATATTAATTTGTGAGTGTTATGAAGACAAAAATTACTAGGCAGTTCTTAAGTAGTATGATAATATGTATTGTAGATATGCATTGGAGAATTAAAAAGAAAAATCTTTAGAAGAGAATTTAACAGTGTATATGCTGATCTAGAAAAGAAAAGGATTCTATGTTGAAAAGATTTTTGTAAAGATAAAAGCTAGCATGTTTAAGTATAAGTCTAAACTAGTAAGGACCAAGAGTTGACCTTACTGTCTATCAAGAACTTACCTTCTAAACACAGCAGCTCATCATTAATTTATATCTCATCTGAATCCCCAAAATCTCATTAGATAATGTACATCTACATATACAGTAATTGCTGTTTACTCAATAACAGGGAAGATTTAGAATTGAAAAATGTAACATTTGGGTCACCATACAGGCATTTTATTTGATAGCACAAAGAAACATGTTTGGAACATATTGTCACAGGAACAGCTTGAAATGTTTGCAGTCTTAAAAAAAGGCATACAGATCTATTGCTGTAACACAGATTCTAAGGATTTTATTCATTCATAAACAAAAGTCAGTTCTCATACAGAATAGATATTAACATCTTAAGTATCTTAAATAAAAGTTTGCAGCTTTCCTCACCTAAACACAACATTTATGTGAGTGATGGCTATTGATAAGTAAGTACTTTTAAAGATGGATTTAGGTGTCATGAAATACAAAACTCAGAGGTTATGTGGGATGCAATAAATTGGAAAGGTACATTGTAACACATGTAACCAGCACAAGCAGAAATGCACAGATTTTCTCTAAAAACATACAGTATGTGAGACTTGTAAATGTATTGTTGAAAGGGCAGCGAACAGCCCTTTGTGAGGAATGTACAAATATCCTACTTCATAGACAAATACCATAAATATTCAAATAATAAAAAGACATTAAAAGAAAAATGGCGTCAAAGATGATAAGGCAGTCTTGACAGTCCATCTGCAGCTTAATCATGTGATAGAGCCAGAGGCTACTCCAGAACCACTGACAGAACTGCCAGCGGAGTCTACAATGGAGCCAGATGCCAGCGCTGGAAAAAATGTCTTATAGAGCATGGCATCTGCATCCTGTGATTGGTATTCAAAGAAAAGGAGTAAGAAGATTAGTGGGCTAATGTCCTCATTGAATGGAACTCCAACACCTGAATACACCTTTTTGTATTGAATTTTTTCTTAAAATTTAAAGAGGGGCACACATAAATTATGTGCATTCCCTAACAGTTTCTGAAAAATAGCTATATATACCATTATTAGATGCAGAAAATGTAGAATGTGAAGTTTAGTTTTTAGAAATATATTGTTATAACTGTAAATCAAATGTGGCAAGTAGGTGATTGTCTTGAACACATTGCAGACACTTACTTTTGGAAAAAATTGTCAACATTGTGGGCTATTTATTTTTAATCTGAAGAGAAGTAAAGTGCTTTCAAGAGCTGAAATGCCTATGTCAATTTCACCTCATTTTGCTGAGCACTGTACATGTTTTACAAACTAAGCACAGTGGTATTATGTATTTACATGCTGAAAAAAATTAAAAGTCATTTCCAGCATAAATATTCTGGTTTACACATGTAGTGAATAAACTTTATTTAAAGGGTTAAGAGCCTGCATAATCCTTACTTACACCTTTCTGTAGAGGATAGTGAGTTTCCCACAAAAATCTTATGTAACTTAAAACAATGTAAGTGTTATTGCTATTAGAAAATATTGCCTTGATTGTTATCTTTTCTGACATCAGGTTGCTTTCCTGCATGTAATGTCCATTGTTCAGTGACATTTGCCGTAATCGTCAAGACTAAATACTGGTTTATGTGACATAAGAAATATATGCATTTATTTAAAGAAAAAACAGGGGGTGGGGTAAGAGTAAAGGATATAATACTATAATGCTAAATGCTATGACATTGCTATGACAAATGCTATGGTCTGAAAGGGTTAAAACGTCTACATACAGATTTTTGTAACCCAAACGAGAATTCCCATAGTCCGTTTTTAAAATTTGCATATTGTTTTCTCCTATAAATCTTTTTCTCAAAAAGACAGGTGCATTAATTGCACAATATTGTGCAGAAAATAATCAATCTGATAGCTTTCTTTGATAGGATAATGAGTCTTGTGGATAAGGGAGAAGCTGTGGATGTGGTATACCTAGACTTTAGTAAGGCATTTGATATGGTCTCGCATGATATTCTTATCGATAAACTAGGCAAATACAATTTAGATGGGGCTACTATAAGGTGGGTGCATAACTGGCTGGATAACCGTACTCAGAGAGTTGTTATTAATGGTTCCCAATCCTGCTGGAAAGGCATAACAAGTGGGGTTCCGCAGGGGTCTGTTTTGGGACCGGCTCTGTTCAACATCTTCATTAACGACTTAGATATTGGCATAGAAAGTATGCTTATTAAGTTTGCGGATGATACCATACTGGGAGGGATTGCAACTGCTTTGGAGGACAGGGTCATAATTCAAAATGATCTGGACAAATTGGAGAAATGGTCTGAGGTAAACAGGATGAAGTTTAACAAAGACAAATGCAAAGTGCTCCACTTAGGAAGGAAAAATCAATTTCACACATACAGAATGGGAAGAGACTGTCTAGGAAGGAGTACGGCAGAAAGGGATCTAGGGGTTATAGTGGACTACAAGCTAAATATGAGTCAACAGTGTGATGCTGTTGCAAAAAAAGCAAACATGATTCTGGGATGTATTAACAAGTGTGTTGTGAGCAAGACACGAGAAGTCATTTTTCCGCTCTACTCTGCGCTGGTTAGGCCTCTGCTGGAGTATTGTGTCCAGTTCTGGGCACCGCATTTCAAGAAAGATGTGGAGAAATTGGAGAGGGTCCAGAGAAGAGCAACAAGAATGATTAAAGGTCTTGAGAACATGACCTATGAAGGAAGGCTGAAAGAATTGGGTTTATTTAGTTTGGAAAAGAGAAGACTGAGAGGGGAGATGATAGCAGTTTTCAGGTATCTAAAAGAGTGTCATAAGGAGGAGGGAGAAAACTTGTTCTCCTTAGCCTCTAAGGATAGAACAAGAAGCAATGGGCTTAAACTGCAGCAAGGGAGGTCTACGATGGACATTAGGAAAAAGTTCCTAACTGTCAGGGTGGTTAAACACTGGAATAAATTGCCTAGGGAGGTTGTGGAATCTCCATCTCTGGAAATATTTAAGAGTAGGTTAGATAAATGTCTATCAGGGATGGTCTAGACAGTATTTGGTCCTGCCATGCTGGTAGGGGTCTGGACTCGATGACCTCCCGAGGTCCCTTCCAGTCCTAGAATCTATGAATCTATAAAAAACACTTAGCCATGCACCACTCTCTCAATGGAATTTGATAGACAGACTACTTAAATACCAATTTCAGAAATTCACATGAACATTACTTTTCATTATACATTAGGTCCACACTAATACCCACTTTATTAGTTGATATTTCATTAATTTGAAAACAAAAACCTATTCATCTCTCCACACTTAGCAGCAACTATTTAATAGTAGTGAAGTGAAATCTCATAATTAAAAACATCATTATTTTATAGAATATACTATAGGATAATTACTATAATCCCATGAAGCATAAATAAATAAAACTACACTTTTTAATTAATAAAAGTATATTTTGCAATGGATTATCATTGATTTTTAGGTATTCTGTTTGCTTGTTAAATATGGGGTCTCCAGGTAGCTAAGGCAAATAGAAGACATTCTACTGTATAAGCTGCAGAAACTGAAATAGCAGGGTTGAATCTTATTATTAAATATGCAAGAGTGTATCACTACATATACTGAAAAACCTAGTATTGTGCTTACATGCACAAGCTGAATAACAGTTCCCCTTATGCCCCATACTCGCAATCAAGATAATCTAGGCAGCTCTTGCTGTTGGTTCCTGAGGTTAAAAACACTCCACACCTAGCAGTAAGTTTTTCTCAGTTGATGTCCTACATCTCTGCAATTCCCTTGATAACATTGTGGAGCCCAATGCTTGCAAGCTCTAGAGCATAATATACAGCATTTTTATTGGCCACACAGGGACTCCTTCGGATCAAGATATTTACTGCCTGAACAGAAGTAGGCCCTATGACAATCTGTTGAGGCACAGTAGATATTATTATACCTATTTACAGATCAGGACATCGAGACATAGAAGTTAAATGAACAGGAGTATTTGTGGCACCTTAGAGTCTAACAAATTTATTTGAGCATAAGCTTTCATGGGCTGTGAGCTCAAATAAATTTGTTAGTCTCTAAGGTGCCACATGTACTCCTGTTCTTTTTGTGGATACAGACTAACACGGCTGCTACTCTGAAACCAGAAGTTAAATGAACAGTCTGATATCACACAGGATGTATTTGCCAGAGTGAGAATAGAATCTGACCCTCCGTCCTGTGCTTTAACCAGAGAAGGTTCCCTCCCCTTAGCAGTCAGAAAGTTAAATACGACAGCAAAACATTCCTATATGGGAGAATTCATATGAACCACTCACTCTGCCAGCTATAGGGATACTTAATTTAAAGCCCCACAACTGATGCTACTGTATGAGGTGTATTTTATTAACACTAGGGCTGTCAAGTGACTAAAAAAATTAATCGTGATCAATCACGCGATTAAAAAAAATAATTGTGATCAATCACACGATTAATCACAATGTTAATAATAGAATACCATTTATTTAAATATTGTTTGATGTTTTCTACATTTTCAAATATATTGATTTCAATTACAACACAATACAAAGTGTACAGTGCTCACTTTATATTTATTTTTATAAGTATTTGCCCTGAAAAAAAACAAAAGAAATAAGTGAATTGAAAAATACTAATACAAGTACTGTAGTGCAATCTCTTTATCGTGAAAGTTGAACTTGCAAACGTAGACTTATGTACAAAAAAACCTGCATTCAAAAATAAAACAACGTAAAATTTTAGTGCCTGCAAGTCCACTAAGTCCTACTTCTTGTTCAGCCAATCGCTCAGATAAACAAGTTTGTTTACATTTGCAGGAGATAATGCGGCCGGCTTCTTGTTTACAATGTCCTCTGAAAGTGAGAATCACCGCCCTGCACTTTAAGTAGGCGGGGGGGGGAGGGGGGTTGTCTGGCTGGCCGGGAGCAGAGGGCAATGCTTTCTGGTTTGTGGGGGGGCGGGGGAGGAGATGTAAAACTGCTGGAAAAGCAGTCAGTGTGGTGGATGACTCACCACCTAGGAATGAGGGGTTTAAAAAGGTCAGCCTGGGCCTGGTCCCTCCCCTCATTCACTCGGAACAGGCTGGGCAGCACCCACCCTCCGCTCCCTATTTAGGTAAGAAATATGCCAGGTGTTTAGCTATATCTGCTGTGGGCATTATGCTAGCCGTTCCATTAAGGGGGCTGGGAAGGAATTTTTCCCTTACCACAATATTGGCCAGGTGCAGTGGGTGGGTTTTCTCCTTCCTCACAGCAGGTTCAGGTGGGCTCTGTTCATGCATTGCATGATGGGCGGTAGGCCATATGTTGCAACTCTTTATTTAAGTGTATAGCAGATGTTCAGTGCAGGTACTCCATACATTAAGGCACAAAAGAACGGATAAATGGCTTGGAAAAGGAATTAAGGAGAGGTTCTTGGTAAATGAGCAAGCTGGGGGCAGTTGGGGACTCCTCTGATTGGTACAGCAGGGAGCCAACCCCCCATCATTATAGTCCGCCTTAACCCCTCCTACGAGCGGGGATGGTCAGTAAGATCCCAGCAAGGGAATTGCTATAGGGACCTGGATGAAAAGAGGGGGGAGCTGATGGAAGTTCCCCCCCCCCACTCCAGAATTGGCTGGAATTGGAGGGTCCCAGCACAGTGGATCTGCTGAAGGGACATGAATGGAAAGGTGTGAGGGGGGGGGACACGCCCGAGAAAAGCACTCACACCCCCCACAGTGAATTGTGGGCATTTTCACCCGCACTGCACATTTTATCCACCGGGTTAGTCCCAGACATCTAATAATAAAGTTGCAGCCTGATGAAACCCATATCTAATGTCTCCTGTCAGTCTTTTGGCATAGTCAGACAACAAGTGTTTTCATGGCACTGTTGTAGCCAGCGTCACAAGATATTTACATGCCAGATGCGCTAAAGATTCATATGTCCCCCTTCATGCTTCAACCACCATTCCAGAGAACATGTGTCCATGCTGATGACAGGTTCTGCTCGGTAACAATCCAAAGCAGTGCAGACCGACGCATGTTCATTTTCAGTATCTGAGTCAGATGCCACCAGAAGAAGGTTGATTTTCTTTTTTGGTGGTTCGGGTTCTATAGTTTCCGCATCGGAGTGTTGCTCTTTTAAGACTTCTAAAAGCATGCTCCACAGCTCGTCCCAGATTTTGGACGGCACTTCAGATTCTTAAACCTTGTGTTGAGTACTGTAGCTATCTTTAGAAATCTCACATTGGTACCTTCTTTGCGTTTTGTCAAATCTGCAGTGAAAGTGTTCTTAAAATGAACAACATGTGGTGGGTCATCATCCGAGACTGCTATAACATGAAATATACGGCAGAATGTGGGTAAAACAGAGCAGGGGACATACAATTCTTCCCCAAGTAGTTGAGTCACAAATTTAATTAACGCATTATTTTTTAATGGGTATTATCAGCATGGACGCATGTCTTCTGGAATGGTGGCCGAAGCATGAAGGGGTATATGAATGTTTAGCATAACTTGCAAAGTGGCTACAAAAATGCCATTCAAATGCCTGTTCTCACTTTCTGTTGACATTGTAAATAAGAAGAGGGCAGATTATCTCCTGTAAATGTAAACAAACTTGTTTGTCTTAGTGATTGGCTGAATAAGCAGTAGGACTGAGTGGACTTGTAGGCTACAAAGTTTTACATTGTTTTGTTTCTGAGTGCAGTTATGTAACAAAAAAAATCTACATTTGTAAGTTGCACTTTCACAGTGAAAAGATTGCATTACAGTACTTGTATGAGATTAATTGAAAAATACTATTTCTTTTGTTTATCATTTTTACAGTGCAAATATTTAGAATAAAAAATAATATACACTTTGATTTCAATTACAACACAGAATACAGTATATATGAAAATGTAGAAAAACATCCAAAATATTTAATAAATTTCAGTTGGTAGTCTATTGTTTAACAGTGCGATAAAAACTGCGATTAATCATGATTAATTTTTTGAGTTAATGGCGTGAGTTAAGTGCGATTAATTGACAGCCCTAATTAATACACTAAATGCTAAATTATAATCAGTCTTGATAATTTATTACATTAATTATATACAGAAACATAATATGGAGAACTAAAAAGATTGCAAATATGCAATGACGTCACCAAAGTAGACACTACCATATTTATACCATATTCCAACACAAGGCATGTTCCATGAGTGGGTATTCACATTTCTCTTTAGGCTTTAAAATGAGAGGCAGAATAGCTTCGACAAAATTTATATATGCAGATGATCCTCGTGTTATTTCTGCTGATCAAAAGCTACTGCCTTTACAACTTCTACTATTGCTGCTAATGAGTGCTCAAGAGCACACTGCATTTTGATATATCAAAAAAAGGTAATATATCTTACTCCCCTGAAAAAAATTATATTACTCTTACAAAAGAGCAATAAATAATACCAGTTCTATGAATCTGGAGAACAGGGCCAAATTATCTGCTGTATTATCTGGAGCTACACTAGCAGATAATTTTGTCCCCTAAAATGGTATCATCAAAACAAAGAAAGAAATGAAATGCAACTAACTCCAACACTACTCTGAGATGAAAAAGAAACAAAGGAACTCAGGGCTTGTCTACACTTAAAACGTTGCAGCAGTGCAGCTGCACCACTGCAGTTACATCACTGTAACGCATCAGTGTAGATACTGTAGTGTAGATATGCTGACAGGAGGGCTTTTCTCATCGGCATAGGTAATCCACCTCCCCAAGAGGTGGTAGCTAGGTCACCAGAAGAATTCTTCCGGCAAACTAACATTGGTCTACACCAGGGGTTAGGTTGGTATAGCTACATCTGTCAGGGGTGTGGCTTTTTCAAGCCCTGAGAGACGTAGCTATACCAAAGTAAACTCCTAGTGTAGACCAAGCCTCATACATTGATGCAGTTCCACAGAGAAGGGCAGATTCAGCAAGCCTTGGGATTGGTTTTAGTAGCTGCTCCAAAACAATATTCCAGATTCCCTTCAGGCTGGGGTCAAAGTCATGTGAACCAACTGGGCCAATTAATTCTAACCTAGTGATTAAAAAAAGAGAATAAAAAGAATGGCACTTGGTCAGAGAACCTCACACTTTGGAATCAACTCAGTGACTGCCACTATGATATATGATGGGCAATCTGCTTAAATTCCCAAATTTTCATCCTTCCTTTAGTGATAATTAGGAAACTGCTTGCCTGCTTAAACTCTGATCATTAAAATATAGAAGAGGAAATATTATTAAAAGATAGTAGGACTTCCGGCTCATAGGATGGGAGGCACTTATAAAAAATGTAGAATAGACTGTGGAAAACTGGATATATCCATTTATTAGTATAATAGTAGAGAGGATTGCCGCCCTGGTCCTAAATCTGCCTAATTTGGAAGGCATAAGACATGCATGAAGGGCTGCCTACATTCTATTCTCCAACATGAAAAGAACTTCTCACTCTGGATAACTAGCATGGCATGAGGTAGAACCCTACATATCAGCTAACTTTGATTTTCTCTCATCCTCCCCAAATCCATATATGGTCTGTAGGACGAGGAAGACAACTCCACCATTGATCCGCTGATGTGTTAGACTTTCAACAAAGGGAAAAGTTTTCATTCAACTTACCATTTTGGTTACTACAGAGGACATTGCAAATGTAGCATGGCGCCTACAGCTGGCCAGTTAAAGTAGGTACACACATGCCTAATGAGAATGCAATGAGATGATTCAAAAAGATAAAATAGGGACTTGTCATCGATAAACTTTGGTGTGAACCACGGTCAACAAGGAATTAAAAGATGATGTGTCAATACTAATTAAGTCTGTCTTCTGCTTCTTCCCTATATTTGGAGCAAGGGCGGGCAAACTTTTTGGCCTGAGGGCCACATTGGGTTTCCAAAATCGTATAGTGGTCCGGTTAGGGGAGGCTGTGCCTCCCCAAACAGCCAGGCATGGCCCGGATCCCACCCCCTATCCGACCCCCCCCTGCTTCTCGCCCCGTCGCCCCCCCCCCCCACGGGATTCCTGCCCAGAGCCCTAGGTTTTTTGCTGCCCCAAGCAAAAAAAATTTTGGCTGCTCCCCCCCACCCTCCCCGCACCCTCCTGCCGCCCAAGCCCTGGGTCACTGGTAACTCGCTCCCAGGGCGGGTAATTCATCAGGAATTTGGGATGTGCACAGAACACAGACAGGATTGGTTCTCATATGGTTACAGAACTGCAGTAAAGTGGAACAATTTTCAGCTTGTGTGATTGAAGGCTATCTGGATGCATATTATAAGAGTGTCCTACATAAATGAGGAAAAGTTGAGGTGCCTTTATTATTCTTTTGTTCCATTCTTTGTTTCTATGGGGAATTTGCCAATGCAATATCACTGTCTTCCTTTTAAACAAATAAAACTGCAGTGGGGGGAGAGCCCAGGGCTGGGGCGGCAGGAGGTGTGGGTGGGGGCCAGAGCTGGGGCGGCAGAGGGTGCGGGTGCAGGGGGGGAGAAGAGCCCAGGGCTGGGGTGGCAGGAGATGCGGGTTGGGGGTGGGGGGAAGAGCCCAGGGCTGGGGTGGCAGGAGGTGCAGGTGGGGGGGAAGAGCCCAGGGCTGGGGCAACAGGGGTGGTGCAGGTGGGGGCCAGAGCTGGGGCAGCAGGGGGTGTGGGCGCGGGAGAGTCCAGGGCTGGGGCAAAACAGGGGTGCGGGGGGAGCCCAGGGCTGAGGTGGGGGGCTGGGAAATGTAGTTCTTTCCCTGCTCCAGGGCTGGCTCTATAGTCAGGGAGCTAACCAAGGAACTACAGCTCCCAGGGCTCCCTGTTGGTTCTCAGCTCTCATGCTGGATTCTTGCGCCCCTGCAAATTTGTCGCCCCAAGCACCTGCTTGCTTTGCTGGTGCCTGGAGCTGGCCCTGCTCCTGCCCCATCCAACCCCCGTTCCCTGTCCCCTGACCGCCCCCGGACCCTCCACCCCTGACTGCTCCCTGCTGCCTCATCCAACCCCTCCTCTCATTCCTGACTTCTCCCCTGGGATCCCTGCCCCCATTCAACCCCGCCCTCTGACTGCCCCACCTCCTATCCACACCCACGCCCCCTGACCACCACCCCAAACTCCCCTGCCCTCTATCCAACCCCCATGCTCCCTGCCCTCTTACCACACTGCCTAGAGCACTGGTGGCTGGCAGCGCTGCAGCCATGCCACCCAGAGCCCCAGGACAGGCAGCCGCACCGCTCGGCTGGAGCCAGCCTCACCACCACGCAGCACAGAGCACCGGGTCAGGCCACGACTCTGCAGCTGCACTGGCAGTGCAGTGAGCTGAGGCTGGGGGAGAGGGGCCGGGGGCTAGCCTCCCAGGCCAGGAACTCAGGGGCCGGGCAGGAGGATCCCGTGGGCTGGGTGTGGTCCGCGGGCCATAGTTTGCCCACCTCTGATTTGGAGGATTTAAAGTTGCTGCATTTGTCAGTTACAAAATTATTTTGTTGGCAAAGCTATGTCAATAGGTGCTAAAACCCTGAAAGTCCCTTGCCTGGGCTTACCAGACTACATATTGATAATGATTTGATCTTGGGTGACACCCAATTTCCCATCCAATAAACATACAGACATCCATTGGTCACTTGGTCTTTGCATATAAGACTGTTGCCCCCAGACATGCTTTGTGCTGTATTCACCATTGTTGGGATGAAAATCCCCATTCAACAGAGGTACTGTAGAAAGGTGGGAGGCAGATTGGGATCTGTTTTCAGACATGAAACTCTTATGCTTTAGGTGCAATGGGTTTTAGGGCTTACTTTCCTAGAACTTGATGCACCAGTTGGTGGACTCAAGTTCTGAGTTTGGAAAGAGTCAATGACTATAGGAGGTCCTTGAATTGTACATTTCTTGGTGACATTCATGGTCTGAGGAAACATCTCATGATTTTTCTTTTCTTTATTATGACAGACAGTGATGTACGTGGTTTGACATTGTTGATCATCAGGATGGCAAGACAGAGGGTCATGCATATAAATTCTGATTCAGGAAAGTACTGAAGCCCATGCTTCTTAAACCACATGCCTAAGTCCCAGCGACTCGGAACATAAACATATGTGTAAATGTCTTGCTGAATAGTGGCTTTAGAGTATGCAGTCATACATACAGTACACCATTGTTACTGTCCACTGTTAAAACTTAAACAGCTCTTTTGGGTCAAGACATTATTGAATATTGATTATTATATGACCAATATCTTACTGTTTTTCTGATGGGCAGATTTTGAAATTTCACATATTCAGTGAACTTTGACCTTATTCTGATTCCAGATGTCCTTTGGGCTCTTGGTCTACAATAAACTCTCATTTGTTTGAATGCTCCATAGCTCCCAATATGATGATGCTCATGATCCTGATGAGCTAAATAAAGGGATTTGCTAAATCTTTAGTTGCACATCTAAAATAGTTTCCTGCTTCAGACGGCTGGCTAGCCCAACACTTGTGTGTGTTTTTGTACTAGTTTTCAAGCATGAAAGGAGAGAAGAAGCGCAACCTATATAGCAGTATATTTTGGGGTTTAAGGATGTACAATTCAGGTGGCTTTTATCAGTATTTTTAGTACTCTCCGATGTGAGAGACGGTTGCTGATTTTGGACATGGGCAACTGCTAGGTCCAGTAGCATTGCAGCAGTTCTGCACCTATGACTGTCCACAATGGTTCAACCCAGGAATGAGCTAACTCAATAAGCAACCACTAAATATCCACTTGAACAGAAGCATTCCATCTAAATTTGACTGCTCTTAGTGTTTGCCCTGCCAGGACCTTTTCTTCCAGACCTTACTTCTCAGCAAGACACTCCAACCTCTCTTATATCTTGGTTTCAGTTAAGATATACCTGCCAATTGTACTCTTCCCCAATATTCTTTTACCTACTCCCTAGAATGATATAAAAAGGCACACACTGAATGGATTAAAAACTGGTTGATAGGTATCAAAATGTAACTGTAAATAGGGAATTGTCATTCAGTAGGTCTATTTCCAGTGGGGTCCCACAGGGATCAGTTCTTGGCCCTGTGCTATTTAACATTTTTATCTATGACCTGGAAGAAAACAAAATCATCCCTGATGAAGTTTGAAGATGGGGGAGTGGTAAATAATCAAGAGGATAGGTCACTGATTCAGAGTGATCTGGATCAATTGATAAACTGGGTGCTAGCAAACAACATGCATTTTAATATGGCTAAATGTAAATGTCTATATCTAGGAACAAAGAATGTAGGCCATACTTAATATCCTGGGAAAGCAGTGTGCTCCCAGTGTGATATCATGGACAAAAGAGCTAATGCGATCTTCAGATGCATAAACGGGAATCTTGAGTAGGAGTAGAGAGGTTATCTTTCCATCCTATTTGGCACTGATGCAACTGCTGCTGGAATACTGCATCCAGTTCTGATGTCAACCATTCAAGAAGGATGTTGATAAATTGGAGAGTGTTCAGAGAAGAGCCACAAGGATGAATAAAGGATTAGAAAACATGCTTTATAGCGATAGCCCCAAGGAGCTCCATTTATTTAGCTTAACGAAGAGAAGGTTAAAAGGTGACTTGATTACAGTCGATAAGTACCTACATGGGGAGCAAATATTTGATAATGGGCTCTTCAATCTGGCAGAGAAAGGTTTTACACGATCCAACAGCTGGAAGTTGAAGCTAGGCAAATTCAAACTGGAAATAAAGTGTAAATTTTTAATAGTGAGAATAATTAACCATTGGAACAATAATTTACCTAGTGTTGTGGTGGATTCTTTATCTCTAACAATTTTTAAATGAAGACTGAATATTTTTCTAAAAAATATGATCTAGGAATTATTTTGAGACGTTCTATGGCCTGTGTTATATAGGAGGTCAAACTAGATGATCATAATGGTCCCTGATGATCTATGAATCTATGAATTTACTACCTCACTTATCACTTAGTTACTAACTTCCTCTTTCCAGCCATTCCTCACCTGACCTCTAACCCTAATTAAATAAAAACATAAATGTGCCAATTTTTCACCACATTTACTTGCTTGTATTTTATAGATCATCTATTTTGTGTCTTTTAAGCTTCAAGTCTGAGATTGTCTTTTTTGTGTTTGTATAACACCCAGCACAATAGGACCCCAATCCCAACTGGGGCCTTTGGTCACTACCTTAATATAAGTTTACTACTACTACTACTACTAACAACAATAATGAAGAAAGATTAATTGTTTGTGTAATGGAGTGGGAAAATATTCACACAGTTCAAATTCTCTACAGTCTTCTAATACATTCTGATTTTCTTTTTGTCTGCCCCATCCTTCAAGCAGTTCAGTAACCATTCCTGCCAGATTCCAACTTCACAGAAAAGTCTCACTCCTGATGCCATGATCAGGAGAGATACTACTCTGCATTTTGGATATACATATATATAAATCAAAGGCATATAGATTTGCAGCCAGGTGTAGTTCATTAGGCATTTGAATGGAACCTCAGTTCACATCTGGTTTTTGCTCTGAATACTCTGTGGCTACGCTACATGGCTCCAGGGCATAAAGTGGGAACAAATCCCACCCACCTTTAACTAAGTTGAAACAGCTGTTATGAACACCTGCTACACTTTATTCTCCTTTAACAACAACCTGGGCAGATAGTGCAAAAATCAGCTGACTTTTCATTCAGCTGTATAAAATAGGACTGTGCCAAACCGGTGTAACTTTTACCAGGAGCAATGTTAGCATAGTCTCCTGACTTCCCTGATATGTCTCTGTGAGAAGGCCCATACTCAGCTGGAATAGTTCAAAAGCATGGTTAACTCAGAGATACAATACTTCATGGTACAGACTGCCACACATTCTTCTCTCACATAGTTGACTTCCTGTGAGACCTTTTCAGGCATCTAATCTAGCTTTTCCAAGTAGAGTCCTTGTTGCTGTTTCAGGTAGCAATGGAAAAATCCAGGACTGACTGCCCACAGTAGTGAGTAATTTATGAGAAATAAGATGGGCTTCAGAGAAAGTCAGTCAGGTGATTCACTTCTCAAACTGCACACATGATGGAATGGGGAAGGAGAGTTGAGATCAGCAGGGTAAGACCTGGTCATTTTCAACACATGTGGCACAGATATGCCATCAACCATTTTCATATAAGATTGAATTGGAGTGGAGATAGCTTTGACCAGTCATGCAGCAATGGTACCAAGAGACAGCAGACTGCTAGTACATGATGGACAGTGGTTTAGACACCAAGGACAGAACACCAGTAGATTGATGTGAAGCCTGCAAAAGGGCTGCAATTCTCCCAGATGATTTAGCACTATTCTGCAATGCCCCTGTATGCTTATTAAGAGAAAAGTGTGGTAGCTAACTCAATAAGGACTGCCTGCCTGCCTAGCATTTTGTTATTCTCAGTTGTACAGAGTTAAATAAATGGATGTTCTGTTTCTTCCAGCAATGGCTATAATAAATACTTTAAGAGGGAGGGGATATAGGAAAAGGTATGTTTGGGTCCAGTACATTGGAAAAATAATTTACTAAAGAATTTGTTCCAATGTCTTGTAATTCTTCAGCAATCACTGAAACTTACAATGATCTGCTGCGTAGATTGAGTTTTGATTTACATACCCATTTTTTACTGAAAGTTTGAATTAGAATTATTTTTAAGAAAATGTCTGTAGGTGGCTCATTTGAGAGAATTGTTTCCGAGTCTTAATTTTCTCTGGCTAATACTGGACCTGAACAATTCGCTTTGTACACCAGGAGTGTTTTACAAGATACACACCAAATTCAAGGAGGAAGGAGAGCAACTTTGCAAAGTAAAATAAAGAGTCATATTTTTGAAAAAAATCCAAGATAAAAGCACAACTAAGGATATAAGAGAAACCTTTGGCTGAAAACACCAAAACAACAAAGCTTGTTTTCAAATACAACTGCTGTACTAGATATAGAAAACTAAAGTTTGATCATTTTTTTTATTATAACTATACACACTGTCTAGCACAAATGGCCCCAACCCCTGATTTGGGGCCTTTAGGCACTACCGGAATACAATACTAAATAATAAGTACACCTCTAACTCGATATAACGCTGTCCTCGGGAGCCAAAAAATTTTACCACGTTATAAGTGAAACCGCATTATATTGAACTTGGTTTGATCCACTGGAGTGCGCAGCCCCCCCCTCCCACCCCCCCGGAGCACTGCTTTACCGTATTATATCTGAATTAGTGTTATATCGGGCCGCGCTATATCGGGGTAGAGGTGTACAAATAATTTAGGGAAATAAAGTTCTATATTATCAAACAAGAACCATTAAGAAAAGCATGGTGCAGAGTATTTCATTTTATTATATTCAAGATTGAAATTTTTAAACTTGAATGTCTTAAGTTTATTGACCCATGCCTGAAAATTCTGGCCTAAATATATTTCTTAAAAATAACCATAATGATGTTATGTGGGAAACAGACCAAAAAAGGGAGAAGAGAGAAATAAAGATCTTTAAAATAGTCTTTTGGCTCTTTATTTCCTGTAATCAATCAGTTTTCAGACCTGTGAATAATTAAAATTGAGTAGTTCTTGTAATTCAAGGATAACACTGATTAATTAGAACAGAAAGTGAAAAATACTAATCAATCCTAAAGACAGTTTTTCTTTTTCTCACCCTCTTGACAATGTACCTTCTATACTGTTCATTTTCTTTAAAAAAACATTCATATTCTTGTCCATTCACACAAACCTCTCTCAGTGAGCATTGTTTTGGGAGGAGTGGGTGGCAGGCAGGGGGCACAGGATGTTGAGAGAACAGATAGGATGTCAGGTGAAGATGGAATGCTGTGCCCTCTCTAACCAGCTGAAGACTCTGCATGATTGTTTTCTTACAAATAATACCTGTGGGTGTTGAAACTGTTCAGGGAATCTATCAAACACACTCTTTCACTTTGCTGTTGTAACTATTAAATTTATTCTCATTTCAAAAGAGTCATAGGCAATAATAGCTGTAGGTGGTTGAGTAATTTAAAGAAAATGTGTCAAACCTACTTTCACTGCCTTTAACAGTAGAATTCTGTAATTACTTTCAAAGTTATAAAGTGCAATCATTTCTTTACGATATAATGAAAAAGTTCTAAACTGTTTTTTTTTATTTTAAAGATTTTAAATAAGTGCAAGTGAAATGACTAACCTGCAGAGCAGACAGAAGACTTGTGAAGAATTTAGTTTAGCTCACAGTAAAGGAACTATGTTAATGCTACATATATTCAGTGCATGGGCTACACATTGTAAAAACAGTCCCATCAACATGCATAGGAGGAAATCACACATGTAATTCTCTCTATGCATGATTTTAATATATGCCTACAACTAATCCCAGTGCAGTCATATTAATGCAAAACAATATAGATTTGCAAGAAAGCAAGGATGACACAATTGAATAAAAAAACCCAGAGACCCTCTTCTCCTTCACCAAAAGAGTTAATTTAATTATTTCTCTCAAGCTTAAGTATCTTACCATGTTGACAACGTTCACAATGTTATTGTGAGTCTTGTGATATTTAGTATGTTTCCTTAAAGCCCTACCTCCTGGAGTCATGTGTCCACATGAGAATTTTGGCTGCCATTTAAAAAGAAAATAAGTTTCTATCCTTCATGATTGCGGAGAAAAGCTTGAAAACATGAATCCAAAAGGCTCAAAGCCCAGAAAGCAAATAAAAAGAACCAAAAATATATTGTTGGGGGGAGGGGGGAAATCATTATTTTGGGGGGTTAACTCATGAGTTCTGAATACTTGGAGTGGGAATACTGTGTACTGTATTCACAGGTTGGTATATGATATATGTATTGTGTACATTCTATTTCAAGTTACTATAACCCATCTAGAAGTAACTATTTCTGATTATTTGTTCATCACATCATTGCCATGGATATGGGAGAGAATGACACAAGAAAGATTTAGCAAGACCGGCAACCCCCCACCCCCAAATTGTTGAACATAAATCTGTCAGCTAATGCCTGCAGACAGGTAGCCTTGCAAGCTAAAGTGCTGGATCCTGCAATCAGATCCATGCACCTGCACCTGTGCAGAGACACGCTGATTTCAAACAGGTGCAGGAGTCTGCCTGCTCCAATCCAACTGCAGGACTGGAAACTAAATGGGAAGTGGCATATTCTTTCCTTCTATAACTGTTACCAAATAATCCTACCTTCCAATTTGGATTTATTTGACTGAGGAGGGGGAACCCCAGTATATTCTAATTATGAATTAAAAATTTCAAGAAGTCACCAGTGATGCATACCCAAATGACAGTGGCCCTATCTTTTGCTGAGAGATTGGGCCCTCCTGCAATCAAAACTCCATCAGTTTTTAATGGCTGATTTATTTCTAATCTGCAGAAGACAATAATTGCCATCTCCCATCTGCACTGGGTTTAAGAGGTCACAACCCCTTCCATCCCTATTGATAACCTAAATTTTGAATAATTTATCTAAATCTCTAGCATGAATTACATGTCCGGGCAAGTAAGCCTAAATGGTGCCATCATGTGTGAATTACCAAGATGGGAAAAACAAAGCAATAGTATTATCTAGAGTTTTTGGCAAAAAACAATTCAGAAATGACTAGGACTATGTGCACCTAGCTCCTTACCCACATTTTCACATAGACACTTGAGCACACTTATCAACCATTACCCATCTAAAAAAGAATTAACAATGAAAAAAAATTAGGACATAATTTCAGGATGGTGGTTGGGAACTATTGTAGGGCAGGAGGAGCAACAGGCATGACCACTCCCGCCTTCTTAGCCATGATAGGGCTCTGAGGGTCAATATAAGAGCTGGTTTTAAATCCCCCACCTATCCAATAGTATTGCTACAGTCCCATCCTGAACTCCACAGGGTATATGGACTGTAATAAGGGAAGAGTGACAAAATGGTCCAATAGAAGATATTACCTCACCCACATTGTCCCTCTAATATCCTGGGACAGACACAGCTATAACACCACTGCATGTAATAAGGGAAATCGCTTAATTAGACCTCCTTCTATTATACATGCTCTGCCTGAAATTAGCCTATTCAATATAAAGAAATTCTCACTACGCAAATTCTCAGTAATCTCAGTCACTTGGGTGTTGTGTTTTTTTGTTTTGTCTCTGAACTCAATGAAATCATTTTTTAGGCTTCTAAACTTCATAAAATCATCTAAATCCATGTTTAACCTTCACTGGGCACAAACATTGATCACAGGGCTTTAAAAAATACATTTATGAAAAACATATGGTTTCCTAAAATATCCATGGAGAATGAAACCCTTTTCAGATCTAAATTTGGCTTTAATTATCCTAAACATAATAGAAAATAGCCTCTCATTTTCCATAATATGTTGCATCAATTAAGAGTCAACAGTCATTTTAAGAAAGAGAAAAATCTAGTAAAGTATATTAAAAATAATTTTTCCACAAAATAACTCCACAGAGACAATTTTCTGAAAATGTACAAGTTATGAAAAATCAAAATAAGCTATTTATGTTTTCATAATAGGTAAATTAAAAGATAATCCTTGGCCCAGATCTGAAACATCACAGTATGAATTTATTGTTATTACAAAGCATTGTTTTTTCCTCCTTACAGGAGTCAAATCAAATAATTGTAGTCTTATAAATATTTTAAAGTCGCTTGTAATAGTAAAAGCTACTTTAAATGTATATTGTTTTAAGTCTATTACAATACTATTTGAGAAAAATATTTCACATTTATTATAAATTATTTAAAGGAAAAAAGGCAGTAGTATCTTATATTCCCCTGACCTAACCATTCGCACACACACATACCACTAACTGATGGAAAATAAACAGAGCTTTCAATATCAATGCTTATTTTATCTTTGAGGCTTTTCCTTTTGGAATAATTACCTATGCACAAACTCTAGATGGCAACATTGCACTTACTGTACTTCTAAGACAAAATGTCACAGCCAGTCCCTACATATCCTCTTTATCAACATTTTATGTGCCACAGATCTATAGCCTCTTATTATAAGTGTAATGAAGCAGAAGTTATTGAAGCATTTTATTGATTGCTCAGATCACAAGTTTACTGTCATACTGAATTGGCACCTTACTTGCTGAAGCAAACTGCTGACACCTTTTTAAAAAAGTGACAACTACATCTATTTCATGACCAGAAATCCATTTTCATCTCTATCAAGACAAGAATGCAATTTTCACTTCATTTAACTGATGTTAGGCCTGCTCAAGGCATGACACTTAGAAGAAGACACAAGTTTAAGGTTCTTAAAATACTTCTAGTAACTAGAATGCAGCTTGGTTGTGGGAAAAAATTTCAATCATCACTCAAATCTATAAACAACTCAACATTCAAAGAATCACTTATCAAAACTATCAAGATACTAATTTTCTTTTTCAATTTCAAAATTACTGAAATGCTATTCTTATATTCTTTTAATAAGAAACTATGCTGAAATATTACAGCTATAGTATGAACTATTGCTGTTCAACAAAAAAAGTTTACTTTTAACAGAGGAGTGTTATGTGAATGGCCCCTATGTAGGCCAAATGGATGGGAGACCTATTTTTTTTTATGTATGACATACACATAATGATACACAAAAATACTTAACACCACTGCAATGATATGAGTCAGTACTATATACAATTAAGCAAGAAGGGTATACAGCAAAGACAGAACATTTTTGTTTAAGAAAATCATTTTTACATTATTTAAATACAGTTTTTGATCTTTAATTTATGTTAAGATTATTATTTTAAAAATGCCACAAAAATCTACTACTATTATACTGGATTTGGTGACCTTTTGAATGGAAATCAACTGTAAATCATTTCAGTGGAACAGTTACTATTCTTTCTGAGTTACTGTAATGCCAACCTTAGGCCAGGATGCAATTTTTTTTTTTATAACATTAAAGTGCAGCGTATATTTTAAAGTGTAAACTTTTGACAAAATTGTGTGGTTATGTGTGCATAAAATTATATGCAAAATATGTGGATTACACAAAAATAGTAAACAAAAATAGTATATTAATGCATCAATTTCCTCCAACAAAAAACCCCAAGAAAAAGATTTCCCCATAACAGCTGGTTTATATGACATTTATAATGGAAAAGTCCTGGTCCTGTGGACCCATTATGAAATAATTAAAGCTATTGCAACAGAAATCTTAGGATACAAAGGCACACTGAAGTCAGTGATAACTTGTCTAGTAGTCATACTGAAAATAATCAAGGAGAATTATAAAAGGTAGCTAGAATGCATGCACAATAGGCAATTTCAGGCTCCAATATCTAAGTAAGCAGTTTCAAATTAAATGTTTTTTAAAAAAAATTAAAATGTAGTGTTAGTTCTCTTCTTATAGTTGCAATATTTTTGTTTACATTTAGTACTATTTTATAGCTCTATACAACAAAGTGGTTGAAACCACAAGAATTATGGAGGCTGTTAGTGCAGCTCAGAATCAAAAATTGTAAAACTGATTAGATAAAATATAAAAAATTGCTAATGGACTAATAATTTATATACCAGCAGTGATGTATTATAGAAAGGTTCACAGACTCTTAACCATAGCAGCATTTGTCAATATTATCATATTTAAAACGGTGGGTGATAAAATTGTTCTAATCTTTTAATCTCTCTTGTTTTTTCTTCAGTATTTTGCATACAAGAAGTCATTACTTTAAATACAACATAATTTGCATTGGTTTACATAACTAATTTCTATCACTGTCATTTCTGAGAGAATGAGTTTAGGAATACACAGCATAAATACCCCCTCACCCCTCCGCCGCCCCACACCTACATAAAAAAACCACTTCAGCACAGTTTTGTTAACAGTTTTTTAAGCATAGGATAGAAATCTACAGCACTGTAGGTGAATTTCTGAATAAAGTATTATAGCAGTATTTTTCTAGAATCTCACAGAGTAAAGTTATAAAACATGCTCATCAATACTTTGGGGGCTTTTTAGGTCAACTAGTGATTTTCAAATGGAGTGTCAGGAATCTCATATTTTGGCATCACTTCAGCTTATTTTTTCAGTTTCTCTGTCATAATATATTTTGTGTTTGTTTACTGACAGAGCAATAGATGATTTATTGTGTGATTGTCAATGAAGAAAATGTTTAAAAATCATTAATATCATTTTAAAAGGTATTTCAGTCTTCTGTTTTGGCCTCTGTTTAGCTGTGCTAGGCCTGTGAATGACAGCTTCCCTGCTTGAAGCATACAGAAAGCACAGCCTTCCTCATTCACTGACAGTACTATGGCCTTTTCACACGTTCCCTCCACAGCAGTGTTTGTCCCCAAACACTGGAACCCAGCACAATGGCATTCCTGCTTCAACACCCCCACCAACAGTACAACTACATATCAAGAATGCTAATGAGATGGTACAGCCCCCATGGTTGAAAGTGTTATCTACATTTCATACTAACATATTTATATTATTCCTACTGTTACTAATGAATTTAAGCTCTTGCATAGTTCTGAGCAATTTCATTTTGGAGATGTCTCTGTTTTAAGAACATATATGTTTTAAATACAAGCTACAGTAGTCATGCATGATATTTGAAAACATATACAGACACACACATAAACACACAAATATATATTAAATATATAATACACAAATGTTAAATGCTAGGTCTATTTAAGTATCTCAGGATTTTTGACAACCTGGGAGAGCATTTTTAAAGTCACATATTATAGTTACAACTCCATCATGTGAAAATTAATTACAAAATAATTCTGTCTGTAGTGCTGGATAGTTTTTGTATTTATTTTTTATCCAAAAAGTTGTGTATTTTGCAGTCATGTCCTCTGAGGTTGATAAAATTTCAAGATTTTACTGGCGTCCACAGGACATTACAACTTAATACAATTACAATACTTGGGACTCTATACAAAGAAAAAACATAAATGACAAGCTATTGTGCTGTACCGATGTGTTATTTTCTTTTCTCTTGAGTACAAAGAGACATTTGAACCCTTCTCCAGCCACAAGTATCCTCTTAGTTTTACCTGATTATATTATAGTATAAGTCGAATATCCCCTCTGTTTTAACTGCTTTACTCCACCCTACCTCATTCTTAAGAAATGGCATTCAAAGTCTATCAACTCTTCTCTAAAGGTGATACAGGGGGCACAGCAGAATGATAAGAGTTCCTCTTTTTGACCTATGGACTGAGACATCTAATGCCATACTATAGGGCAGGAGGCAACAAGCTGATAATAGGCAGTCCACAGTGCAGCCTTTTGGGTCAACCAATGTGTACTATTTTTAATCCAGTAGGTGTATAACAATACACTTTGAAATTAAAAATGACTTAAATTTTAGTGAAAGTAGCTCAGAATTATATTGCTATTGAGCTACTAATACTTCCAAGAGTTATTTAATCTCATTATTTCAACAAAGCATGTTGTCCCAGCAGAGTATTACCAGATCAAAGGGGTTTCTCCATATTTTTTCTTCATTTGTTCTTTATTTATTTAAATAAAAGATAGTGTAAAACACAAATACAATACAAATCTCAAAATAACAGATAAGTAGAAAATTCAGTTAAGATTGTCAAGCAATGTCTAGATATACAGTGATTTGAAAACTGAACATGTTTCACATCATAGAGTTATACTGCTAGTCTGCCTAGACACAACAGGATGAAGGAGTGAGGGCTGTGCCCCCTGCATCCCGTTTTTAGAAGAGTTGATAGTTTTCAAATGTCATTCCTCGACAATGAGGTAGGGTGGAGTACAGCAGGTAAAATTCAGGGGATACGTGACTCAATTTCCTAGGTTTATATTACTATGTGTTTTAACCTTGCTTATTTATATTATAATCTACATATTTTTTAATGTTTAACTTATTTATAAATTATGGACAACATATGTAAATGCAGCCACAAACAAACTGATATTTCAAAATAATATGCTGTATTCTCTAATACTCACAGTACTCTGCATATGATTTCAATTATGTTCAATGCTAATAAAATTCCACCTTGAAAATGATTGGTAAAATTAAAAGGAAAAACATAAAAATGCATTTCTGCTCTCTTTTTTATTTTTGTCTATGCTGTTATAATACCAGATACCACAAACAATTTACTTTTGACAGTGTTACATTAACTCTGAAACCTGTCAATGTTTCTTAACATTATTGTAATATTTTCAAAATACTTAACTTTCTTGTTTTACTTTGAATGCTTAAAACACTATTTTAAAATGCCTATAAAAATAATCTTCTGCTATTACAGAATTTTTGTGAACTAACAACTGGCATATTTATACTCGTAATTGTAACCTTATATTATATGAATCTTAAAAACAAAAAAATATCTCCCAGGCATCTGATAATATGAACACATGTTGTTCTTTCTGAATCCAGGTGAATTTGTCTTCAAAGGTGGTTTCAAACTTTAATAAAAGTGTTCTTTTTCTGCTATTTAAACTTTTTCCAAACTCATACTCTTGGGCAACACCAAAGAAATGATTAATCTAAGTTAAATTATTGGAAATTCATTATATTTTCTTTATAGGAGCACAAAAAGCAACCGACAAAAGCCTTTCACATCGTTTTTATTATAGGCCACTTTGTAATTCAGTTCCCCCCAAAAATGTTGCCCATTTGTGGGGGGTTAATTTATTCTACAGGTTAATGTATCTGTTAAATATTTTAATGAGTCATACTTGATAGATTTTTATGTATATTTTCTAAAAAGATTCCGTAATTATTTTCTTATTAGTTAGGACACTATACAGTACTATAATATTTTGCATTTCTGTACCATTCATGAGAGCCAGTATTCAATAGAAAATTTAAACATGATCACTGTATTTTTTTTTACTACGCTGCTAAAATGAGTCATGCATCTTTTGAAACAAGCTGATTTTAGCCTTTCTGCCTGTTTCTATTTTCTTGATTTCTTGTTGTTGACCACCATTAGCTCAAGATAGGAACAGTCTCTTCCAAAGTCAATGCTCATTTCTCTTTATGGATCTGACAGCAGGAGGTGCTGTATAAACAGTGAGACTGACACCCCATTTCCACCTCCCCTCCCCCTTCCCACACAGACTGATAGCATAATCTGGCTGATGCATTCATTCTTAACTCTGGGGCCTCGTATCACTTTTGAATCTGGGTTTCCTAGATGGCTGTTTAATGTAAAATTATTACTTTTCCTGGCAAATCTGCATACCTGCTATTTTCATAAATCATTCAACTAACTTAAAAAATTTGATTACTTTCATATTTATAAATCAAAAGATGTCAGAGGTAGGTATTCTTAGCAAGCCTAGAAATTCCATTTTTTATTCAAATTAATTAAAGTACAATACCTTCAGACTAAAAAGTCATAAATATATCTGCATATCACTACACAATTATATAAATATGCAGATAAAGCAAACATGCACTAACTAGGTCTCATAGTCTGAAACTATAACAAATCAATTAATACATTCTATAATCTAATCTCTGTAATTTATGCAAATAAAAATGTATTTCTGATATATTTATTTAATTGTGCATGAATTGTCAATAAAAGCCTATTGACGATCCTAAAGCTAGCAAGTTCATTTTATTTTTGAGAATGTAACTCCAGTTATGTTTAGCTATTTTTTACTCAAAAATATTTCAACTATGGCCTTTATTTTGATTAGCCCTGTGTGAAGAAATATGAGACCATTTTTAATATTCAATGTGCAGAACAAGCTATTAATTTTCCTATGCAAAACGACTGCCTTTATAGGATTTCCACATAAGGAATGTCTCAGCTATGCACAGTGTGCAGCAAGAAAAGATGAGACATATGACATCCCACACCGAAAGACAGATACAATTAACTCCATTATTGTTGGCTTTGAGATTATAGGAGAAGCATTTCCCTAACGGGTACTGGAGCTCATGCAATACTTGTCACACTTCTTTATGACACAGTGCCAATCATTGCCTTTACACAACTAGTACATTTTAAAATGAAAAAAAAAAAAAGAAGCAGCACACTTTTAAAGAGTGGGACAAACTCACCTGTTTGCAATAGTTTTTTGCAGACTTTAATCGTTGGTGTAAGGCCAAAAGAACTCCATGGATATACATCTTTGCTCCTGAGGGGCTGAAACCTTCTCCCTTAGAGACCCAAACAGGTCCACGCAAAGGTGTGATGGAATTTTGCAGGCATTTGTCAAGCAGAGGAACTATACAAGAAAAAAAGGGAAAATACATTCTTTTGACCCAACTGAAAATACACAGCCTGAAATGCAGCCCCAACATCAAAACTAACTCTTAACATCTATTATTTATATCTGACCTGGGTTAAGTCTTGGAAAAGCAACTCCTGCATTACTAGTGGCCACCATGAAGGATGTATTTATATTGAGACACCCCCCATGTAAGACTCACAAGCTTTGTGAGCACACCTGAATAGTTCTGAAGTGTGCCTAACTAGCTGTACAGAGTGTCATGGTGTGCACTGATTGCCTTATCTTCTCATTTATCACAGATGAGTTGGAACCAACCTTGCTGAAATCTACTTGCATTGTCCTGATAAAATTGCAAGATCCATGTTGTTTCTGTATATAGTTTCCTGTTGAGGAGCTTATATATACCTAACATATTATACTTCAGGTTATTCATAAAATATAATCAACACTCTCATAAGCAATTTTACAATAACCTTTTCATTGCCACTGCTTAAGCAACCAACTTTAAACAAAAACAAAAACAAAAAACTGCTCAGTGTGGCTGTTTAAAAAATGAGGGGGGAAATCAAATGAAAAGATATATATAAATGGATTCATGGCAATAGGCACTACAAGATTTTTCTTGCTATTTTTGGAATGCAAAACCATTCTAAAAGGTTTAATGCATTCTATTTTCAGGGACCTTATGCCAATATATGTGACAAACAAGGCAAGCACATTTTGGCTGCAGGCTTTATTTAGACGTGTGCATTTGACAGATATTTTGGATTTTACTGAATTGTGTAAATGACAGAGACCTTTCTTATATATATAGTAAAATAACATGGTATTTGACTATTTAGGGATATAAAATATAAAAGACATTTTTGCTCTTTCTAGGGTTAGGAAGAAAATTGACAAATAAATAAATACAAATATAAAGCACACTTGTGAACACATGCAAATAAAAGGAAACACTTAGTTTTAGCTCTAGTCAGTCTGTGGTCATTTCAAGACTACATATTGGGCATATATATGTAACATATTTATACATCTGTAGTAACCTCACAGGCAGATGAATACTAAGGAAGGGCTGCATGCATAGTCAACAAAGACAATGAGTGCATATCACTGGATACTTCACATATATTATGCAGAGTCTAGTATGACATTCTGGAAATTGACTCACAATTAGACTCAACAGCTGTTCAACTCATCTGCAAAACCATGCAGAACCTCTTTGGTGATAATTTTTGGCTGAACTGAGCCTTTAGTAAAGAAACTATTAGAAGACAGTTCCCATGTAGTTGGTCACTTTAAAGTAAATGTAGGGGACACAACACACAGACTTAAGTTAACATTAGATGTAGAGGATAATAATTAGATGAGCATATGGTAGATTAGATATTTACTTTTGCTAAAATAAATGTATTTTTAAGTGTACTCAGCACATCGTGTGGGCAAAAACAGAAAGCCATAAAATTGTTGTTTGTTTGTTTTTTTTACAGAAGATATTACTTTAAAAGAAAACATATATTTTTATGATACTCTTAGACTGCCAAACAAGCCACATGGCTGAGACAAAGTCATATGACTTAAAACAGTTTCACAGTATTGTCTTATCATCCTGTCACTAATCTTAGGCATCCTCTATTCGTGCAATTCTCAATTCTCCAACACTGCAAGCCTCAAAATATTGTTTGACTGCTTCTTCAACAAATATCTCTGGACCTACTACTTCTGTGCCTCATTCTATGCACATAATGCCCCGAGCTGGTCTGCAAGGCCACTACAATCTCTTTAATGAAACCTCTCCTGAAATTCCAATTCTTCTATCATGTCTACAAGAAACTATGGCCCCCATTCAGCAAGGTAGATTAGCACACGCATAAATTAAAATGCATGAGTAGTTTCATTTAAATCAGTGGAACTACTCATGGGCTTAAAGTTAAGCACATACTTAAGCACCTTGCTTAATCAGGACCTATAACATCAGGCTTGTAGAGCAATTTAGAAAATGTAATATTTAAATGTAAAGTTATTAATTTAAAAAATAATACACATATCATTGTGTGTGTGTAAACTGGCATCAATGACAAAGACAAGAGAATGGGAGGCAATATTATAAGATAAATGAGGCAAAGTAGAGACGGGAAAAAATCTGCAGGACCATAAAGGCATTAAAAAGAGCATCCTGACTCTATTGGAATCAATAGCAATATTCACTTTCACCTAAATGGGGCAAGATTTCACCCAAGAGAGTTGAACTTGATGCAGTGGAGAAGGGCCTACGTCCACAATCCTTGCATTTAAAACTAGTGATCAACTTAAAGGATAATACTGTAATAAATATACACACACATACTAGACTTATGGTGGCTGGCAGATACTTACCTAAGCCAAGATACTGAGAGAAGTTGGCCCTGCTCACCCTTGATGTTCGAAAAAGGAGATGATGATTTTATATATAAACACATTTGCTTTATCAGGATGTGGTCATTCATTACTTCACCACATTGTTTCTTGTTCCCATTTCCCCTGTCCTCCATCTCTCTCTCTGTTTTGTCTTTTTTGGTTTTTTAGAATGTAAGCGCTTTGAGGCAGGGCTTGTCTTATTTTGTGTTTGTATAGTTCTTAGCACATTCTGAGTGGCACCACAAGCAATAATAATAAATAAAATAATAATAATACGATTTTATGTCAGGCATTTCATCAAAGGGTAACTAATAAAAGCAACATATTTGGGTCCAAATGCAGAACAGCATTCTTACTTAGGACAGTGCCTAAGCACATGCTTAAAGTGAAACAAGTACATTACGTGCTTTTCTGAATCCAGACCTTATGGATTAATGTATTTAAAACATTTTAAATTATTCTGTATATGGTATAAAATGTAGGGTATATTTCCTTGACATTTAGCTGCCAGACACCTCAGAGGTAATACAAATAATTTAAATAAATATGTAAAGCCAATGTGAAAATTCAATAAAACTAAAAATAAAAAATTAGCTGTTCCCAAGGAATCAAGAATTTCCCAGAATTTCTGAAAAAACAGGGTCATATGACCCTGTTTGATAAAAAGAGATACAGCCTGTGACAGGCTGGCTGGCTAGCCGGCCGTTAAAGAGTAGTTGGCTTATCCTCGCCTATGACAGATCCGTCACCGCACCAGCTAATCCTGATTCGCTGGGACCCAGGTGGCTCAATTCAGTTATCAGACTCAATAGGGGAAGAGTTGGGTGATTTCCATAAAGGGCTGGGAGAACTCAGTTGGGGAGGGGAGCTACAGAAGGGAGGCTGTCTCATGTGATTGGTCCGGAAGGGAAAGGGCAGCATGAGAGGAGGCGGCTCATGTGATACTCCAGGAAAAGGCCAACCCCCCCCAAGAAAATGGCTTGGAGATAGACTGGGAATAAGATTAGGGGAAGGACACCAGGGAAGAACCCCTGAGGATCAGCAGCTCTAGCAGAAGCCAGGTCTGCAGGGAGAAAGTCTGGAGGGTGAGCACTCTATGAGTGAAAGGGGCAGAAGGGTAGCCCAGGAGGAGTGGAAAATTATTTTATGTTGTTTGGATTAGAGACTGACACTTTACAGGGCCTCCCTGAGGGAAGGTAGGAGTGTTGTTGACTATTGTTGGAAATAAGAAGGAAACAGAGGTACAGCCACAGCTGCAGAGTGGCATAATAGACCACAGGGAGGAGGTGCTACTACATGGCCCAAAAGAGCACTTGAAATAGCAGTATGTTTACAGTAAATTGCATTTTTGAAAAGTAATAAAATATCTGCAGATTGAAATTTTTAGTTTATAAAACAAGTGTTTTCCTGTTGCTGTGGAATTTATCACAGATTTGTTGTAAAATCTAAGCTTTCGTTTATAAACAACATTAAGGATTAAATCCTGGGCCCACTGAAATTCTGAAATTGACTTCAAAGAACCAGAATTTCACCCAATGCCTTGGAGTGCGGGGGCAGTCCATGTGCCGGTAGGGCGGCACGCGCGTTTCCGCAGCGGCAGCTTCTGTCTTCAGCCAGAAGACAGAAACTGCCAAATTGCCGCCGCGGGCAGCTGAACATAGAAGCTGCCGCCGAATTGCTGCCACCCCCGCGTGCGTGCCACCCTAACGGCACACGGACTGCCTCCGCCGTCCGCAGCGGCAATTCGGTGTGCTGCTTGGGGCGGCAAAAACACACGGACTGCCGCCCCTTGCAGATTGCCACCCTAAGCACCTGCATGGAATGCTGGTGCCTGGAGCCGGCCCTGAATGTAAAATCTGTAGTGCAATAGAATTGGAAAATTAGGGGCAAAATAAAACAAAATGGGCTAGATCATCAGCACATAAACTACCAAAGCTCTATTAACTTCAATGGAGCTACAGCAATTTACTCAAGTTGAGGATCTGGCTCAATAATTTCATATCAAAATAAAAAACACAGTAAATACTGTACTAATCGTATTACTCATTTTCATAAACATCTGTTCTGACCAGATACTCCTTGCCAAGATTCTGTTGGCAAAAGAGACAAGCTACACAAAGCTCTTCTTCAGGTCTGTGTACCTCGAAAGCTTGTCTCTTCCACCAACAGAAGTTGATCCAGTAAAAGATATTACCTCATCCACCTTGTCTCTCTAAAATCCTAGGACCAACATGGCTATAACAACACTACGAACTAGCCAAGATCGACTTTTTAACTATTTTCTCTCAAATTTTCAGCCTTATACAAGCTTGTATTTTTCCACGTTTTAAAAGTTATAACTTTATTTATTTCTCTACTGAAATAAAAGAAAATATTCCAGAGCAGGGGTGGGCAAACTACGGCCCGTAGGTCTGGCCCATCAGACCATTTCATCTGGCCCTCAGCTCCTGCCGGGGAGCGGGGTTGGGGGTTTGCTCTGCTCTGGCGCTCCAGCCGGGGAGCGGGGTTGGGGGTTTGCTCTGCTCTGGCGCTCCAGCCGGTGAGCGGGGTTGAGGGCTTGCCCTGCTTCACATGGCTCCCAGGAAGCAGCCGGCATGTTCCCCCTCTGGCTCGACCCCCCCTTCCGGCTTGTACATAGTACGGGGAGGTGCGGCCAGGCAGCTCTGGTCAGTGGGAGCTGCAGGGGTGGCATCTGCGGACAAAGCAGAGCACAGAGCCGCCTGGCCGCGCCTCGGAGCCAGAGGGGAGATATGCTTCCGGGAGCTGCTTGCAGTAAGTACTGCCCAGAGCCTGCACCCCTGACCCCTCCCATGCCCCAATCCCCTGCCACAGCCCTGATCCCCAGGGCCGGCTCTAGGTTTTTTGCTGCCCCAAGCAAAAAAAATTTTGGCTGCCCCCTCGCGCTTTTTTTTGGCTTTTACACATGTTTGCACTTTGCAGTTTTGTTTTGACTGTTTAAAATAAAAAAAAATGAAAACAGAGAATTTGTCGTTAGTGAAATAAAACAATTTCCTACTAGTGTAATTTTAACATTTAATTTTAACAAAGACACAATTAGAAACAATTTGAGTTCAACTATACACTGTAATGAAAAACGTTAGTGTCTTCCAGTTTCTCATAAATTAAAAGAATTTATATGAACTGAATTTTTCTGGTTTTTATACTTGCGTAGTCTTATAATAAGTAAGTGAAATCTACATTTTTTGCAATAGTACTTTCAATTGAAATTAATGCCAGTCCGGACATACGATTTTGAGACATGGTGGACCTCAAATAAATTTTTAGTAATTTCAGTTTTGAGAAACTGCGCTCACCAGAAGCCACTGATACTGGTAATGTTAAAAGAATGCGTAATGCTATAGCAGTGTTTGGAGTGAAAAAATCATTTCTTGCTATAAATTCTAATACTTTTAGAGGAGAAGTTTTAGGACTTATTAGCTCAGATAAAGCTATTAATTCATCATACAATTCTACTGCATTAATGTCAGCAGCGTTATCAGTACTGAGCGCTAAATGTAGGTCTTGGCACTGCTTCATGAGGTCTTCTTTGGAAAATTGATTTTTAATATTTCCAATATCGTATAAAAATTCTAAAGTTTCACAATGACCATGCAACTGACAAAATATTTCTTCAATGGAAGTTATAGCTACATCCAAAATACAATAGAAACATTCAACTTTAAACCTTTCGTTTGGATCGAGAATAGGATCATCATCATCATGAGCCTCATAACAAAACTGTCTTGTTTTTTTCCGAGGACGAATTAATTTTTGAGGTGCAATTGTTGATACAAAATCAAGATCCTCTGCTATTGTTGTTGCTTCTTTGACAGTTTCTTCAAATCCTTCATCTGAACGGTATTTTTTTAAATATTCCAGCGTTTTATTCAAAATCATCTTTGCCTCGGATATGTCTATGGTTATGTTCTGCATAACTTTGCTGGTCAAATTAATTTGATTTAGAATATTGTGCCAAATAACCGTGCAACATGAAAATTGAAACTGCATCATTTTCTGAGCCAATGTTTCAGCTTCATGTCGAAATGAAGGATCATACGACAAGTCCTGGCTTATTTCGAATAGTGCATCATAAATCTCGCCTGATGAATATCGGAATGCTCTAATAGCTTCTACTCTGCTTTCCCATCTAGTTTGACTCAGAGGTTTAAGTGTGAGTTTTTGTTCAAGATGCTTCTTCAAGACTGCCCAACAGTGTGTGGAAGCACTAAAAAAGTTGTAAATTGCTTGCACTGTGGTAAAATATGAAACGGCATCTTTAGATGATTTGGCGGCATCACTGACAACCAGATTGAGCAAATGCGCATGGCAAGGAATGAAAACATCTCTATTGTTTAAATTCAATATTCTTTGCTGTACAACTGCATGTCGTCCTCGCATGTTTGAGCCGTTATCGTACCCTTGGCTGCGCATATTTTCTAAAGGTATTCCATAGTGTTCCAATCTCTGTAGAATTACATCTGTGAGGGCTTTCCCAGTAGTTTCATTCACTGATATAATTCTAGAAAGTGTTCACAAATTTTCACTTCTGCATTTTCATCAATTTTCAGAAATCATAAAACTATTGACATTTGCTCGGTTTTGCTTAGATCTTGAGTACAATCAACTATAATTGAGTAATATTTGACATGTTTCAAATTCGATAAAATTTCATTACACACTCCATTAGAAATTAATTCTATTATCTCATTTTGTGTATTTTTACCCAAATAATGGGTGTGAATCTCTCCATCTTTCACTCTTCGTACATGCTCAGCCATAACATTATTAGATTTTGCCAATAACTCAACCAATTTTAAGAAATTTCCATTGTTATTTTCATATAAAATATCCGAGGATCCACGGAATGCGAGGCATTGTTCGGCTAGGAAATTAATGATTGCCAGTAAACGTTCCAACACTGCTTGCCAACATAGAATTTCTGAATTTAGTTGACGTTGCTCTACCGCATTGATTGTTGTACCGGTACATAATCTGTTTGACAGCTCAATCCAATTTGTCAATGAACGTAAATGATTTTTTGATGTTTCATGTTCTTTCAAATGCTGATGCAAATTTCGCCAGTCATTAAAACCTGCAGTTGCCAGAAAAATGTCCGAGTTACAGAACAGTTTGCAGCAAAAACAAAAAACTACATCTTTGGTCTGTGAATACACTAACCACGATCTATTAATTTGTTCCCCGTTTTTCATTTTTTTCTTCTTACTGGATGGCATAAATCGACGATTCGACTCATTAAATGGATATTCAAATGTAGGATCTAGTTTTGAAGGACCTTTTTTCACAATAACAATTCGCATTGTATCAGTAATTATTGTCGGCCATGTACTTGGATCCGATCCTATGTCAGTCTCTCCACCTTCCAATAATTGTTCTTCAGTTTTAGATTTGGATAACAGTTCTTCATTTCTGGACTCTTCAGCTGAAGTAGTAAATCTTTGGATGGATTGTGATTGTTCGTCTTTATCAGTTAGTGAAGATAATCTTTGGTTCATCTTTATCAGTTGATAAAGGTAATCTTTGGTTCGATCGGTCTTCAGCAGTTGATGAATAATCACCTTCAATGCATTGCTTAGAGCTTTCTCCTTGACTGTCGACTTTTTTAAAATACTTTTTTGAAGTACGAGATAGTTTTTCTAATTCTTTTTGCCGTTTCTCTCTTTGTTGCTGGTAAGCAGCACCAGAAAGTCGTTTTCGTTTTTGTCCCGGCATTTTAGCCTTATAACCACTGGCATCTACTCGAAACGGAAATTAGCGCGAATGGCGCAGATAGGGCAGCACAATACACACACGTAATCATGATTTGAGTGACCGTGTCACAACGTGACATGATATTTTTCACGTCACACTCCTATTGCACTACTGTACTTGCCGTAGGTAAGGCGCTAGTCATTGGGGTAAGAGAGCTCCCCACGAGCTCGGATACACACTGGACCCAGCCCTGCTGGCATTTTCCCAGAGCTGAGGCTGCCCAGCTGGGAGCCCGAGGGGCATGCAATGGAGAGAGCTCTGGGGCTGGAGGAACCAAGGAAGAGGTGCTGGGCTTGCTGGGCAGATGCTGCCCCTCTCTGCCAGGTCGCTCGCCCCCTGCAGGAGGGGAGGCAGAAGGAGACTCCAGGCACTGGAGTGCTGTGAGGGGCTGGGGAGGGAGGCAGCAGCCTCTGGGGCTCCAGCAGGCAGAAGCTCCCCAGGGGTCCTGGGGACCCTCCCGCCTGGCCCGACTCTTACCTTGCTGCGGATCTGGCCTGAGGTGGAGTCATCTCTGGTCACCGCCGCTCCCAGGGCCAGGGGTTGGGGCTGCTGCTGGATCCCAGCCCTGCTCATCCTTGGGCTTTGCCTTGGCTCTGGCACAAGCTGGGCTCAGCCCGGGCTGCCGCTCCGCTCCCCTCTCCCCTCCCCTGGCAGGAGGTGGTGCAGAGAGGAGGAGGAGGAGGAGGAGGAGAAGGAGGCAGAGGCGGGGACAAGCCGAGGAGGAGCGGACTGCCCGGGCGCCTTCAATGCATTGTTCCCATGTTCCCCCGTCCTCTGCAGCCGGAGCAGGGCCGTGCTACCGGCTCCCGGCTGGGGGGGGGGGGGGCTGCTGCCCGCGGGAGAGCAGCGTGAACAAGCCGAGGAGCGGCCCATCCTCTGCAGCCGGGACAGGGCCAAGCTACAGGCTCCCGCTGCTCTCCCGCTGTCAGCGCCCACCCCCCAGGCAGAGCCAGTAGCGCGGCTCTGCCCTGGCTGCAGAGGACGGGCCACTCCTCAGCTTGTTCACGCCGCTCTCCCGCGGGCAGTGGCCACACCCACCCCCAGGCGGGAGCCGGTAGCGCGACCCTGCCCCGGCTGCAGAGGACGGGCCACTCCTCGGCTTGCAGCAGCAGGGACAAGCCGAGGAGGAGCTGTCCGTCCTCTGCAGCCAGGGCAGGGCCGCGCTACCGGCTCCCAGCTGGGGGGAGGTGGCTGCTGCCCGCGGGAGAGTGGCAGGGACACGCTCCCCACTTAGCCGGCTCCATGCCCCGCTGCACCTGGCAGCAGAACACGATCCAGCCCAGGACGCTGCTTGAGGTGAGGCCCCAGCATTTTGCCGCCCCATACATTTTGCCGCCCTAGGCACCTGCTTGTTTAGCTGGTGCCTAGAGCCGCCCCTGCTGATCCCCCTCCCTCCCGCTGAACCCTCGATCCCAGCCCAGAGCCCCCTCTTGTACCCTAAGCCCCTCTTCCCCAGCCCCCCCTCCAGAGCCCGCACCCCCCTCCCATGCCCCAACAGCTTACCCCATCCCTGATTCCCCTCCTGCCCTCCGAACCCATTGGTCCCAACCCAGAGCACCCTCCTGCACCCCAAACTCCTCATCCCTGGCCCCACCCCAGAGCCCACACCCCCAGGCAGAGCCCTCACACCCCTCCCCTGTACCTCAACCCCCTGCCCCTGCCCTAATCCCCCTCTCGCCCTCTGAACCCCTCAGTCCTAGTCTAAAGCCCCCTCCTGCACCCCAAAAAAGTCCATTACCAGATGTCTGTTTCCCCAGCCCCACCCCAGAGCCCTCACCCCCGCTGTACCCCAAACTGGAGCCCCCTCGCACACTCTGAACTCCTCATTTCTGGCCGCACCTGCAGCCAGAGCTCTCACCCCATCCCGAACCCCTACCCCCAATTTTGTGAGCATTCATAGCCCGCCATACAATTTCCATGCCATACAATTTCCTCAGGCAAAAAAGTCTGTCCACCCCTATTCCAGAGGCACTAAAGAGCAACCATAAAAGTACAAAAGAAATCTCTGTGCAATATAGTTTATATGGGAAGAGAGGAAGAAATTCGGAACAATTAAGTGTTATATGAATATGCCAGGAGAAGATTGTACCTACATCAAAACAAACAAATAAATAAAAATTCTTTAGGTTCATCAGTATTGGTGCTATTGAGCTTCTGGTTTATGAAGGTTCTATCAGGAATTCTTAGCTCTATATCTGAAAAATTCATCACTGGTCAAAGATCCTTTCAAAAATGGTATGACATAACATACATTGTCTGGCTATAGGAAAGGAGGACAGGAGATACCTGATATGGATTTAATCAGACTGCAACTTTATTATTAGATATCTGGGACTACTCAGCAGATAAAAGTGTACAGTGCATGCCACTCCAAGTTTATTCAAATAACTACACGGGGCTTCCACCAGCCCCTCATTTTCCATCCAGGTCCCCCAGCCAACCCATGGCTTGGACCTTACCATCCATCCCCGCAACTCGCAAGAGGGTTAAGGTGGGCTATAAGAAATGAGGGTTGGCTCCTTGCCGTACCAATCATAGTAGTCCCCAACTCACATGCCCCGGTCCATTTCTTTAACCAGCACCTCCTTTTAAGTCCTTTATCAGGCCACTGGATGCCTTCCTTATGGAGTACCTGCACCAGACAGCCGCCTCACACTTACAAAATAAGTTCTGACATATAGCCTAACCATTTTTTCTCCTCACCAGAAAAGGTCCACCCTGACACCCACTGTGGGAAAGGCAAAAAAACCTCACTCCACTGAAGCCAATATAGTGGTGAGGGGAAAATTGCTTCTCAGCCCCCTAAAAAAGAGTGACTAGCAGGTCCTAACCAAACCTGATATTCATAGCTCTAGGGGAGGGAGGGCGGGTGCTGCCTTGCCTGCTGAATGGAGAAAGGTCTTCCCACATGCAGGGCTTGCACCTTTAAAGCCTTCTGAACCTTATATTCCCTGGAGGTGAGTCAGTACCACAAAACGGACCACCACCTACCTTTTTTGAAGCAGTTTCTGACCTTCTTCTCACCCCACCCCACCCGCCAAAAAGCACTGCTACCTTCTTCGGCAAGCCCGGACAACGTTCTCCCCACTTAAAGGTGCCGTGCGGTCATTTGTGTTGGTCTCAATTCTGGTAACTGGCATAGTTATAATCGGTTGTCTGAGTCACCTAGACACAGGGCCATAAGACATTCTTTGATGAGTGGCCACACACTGAAAACTATTTCATCTTGATATAGTTCTAAGGATTTCTATCCTCCTCGGTGCATTATGTAAAATACAGTGGAGAAGGTCTGAATCGCTGCCCTCCTGAAGAGCAGTAGAAATTAATATTGAACTTTCATACATTTCTATGGAATTAAGAGCTCTGTGCAGACCACAGGCTGCAAAATGAAGCAAACAGAGCACTCAAGCAAATTTTCCAGAGATTTTAGAACCTTTTCTGAAGTGCTGTATAATCTATTCAATCTAATCTAATCTGTTCTCTTGATTTTAATAAGTGCCCTGCTTCATTATTCCAAATTCTCTCTACTGGAAGCAGCGCACTTATTAAAATCAAGAGAACACTAATAATCCCAGTTCAAAGGTTAACTTTTAAGTAAGATCTTTCTTTATGGATCATGAAACTCAATGACTGTGTATTCGCCTTGGTAAAGGAAGACAAAGGCCAGTCCCTGGAAAGAATATGAATCAGCTAATTCGGAGGTACAGATACAGGTGGCCATGATGAACAAGTGTCATAGATTTAGAGCCACTCTGAAGGATATTTTGAATGCTTGAGAGTGAACGATAAAATACGACAAATGGAATATCTTGTTTAGAAAATGAAATGAACCAAGAAGGAAATTAGTGCTTATGGGAAGGAAGGTAATTTATGTAAAAAATACAGTGTGGGGTTGAAAAGGATTTTTAAAGGGATGGTAAAATCTCTTTTCCCTTTCATCTTCTTTAAACTTTTCCAAGCATGCTATATGCAGAACTTTATAAAGAAAGCATTAGCACATATCTATGTACCTTCTTTCCTAATCATTCCATTGCTGCTGTACCCTTCCTATGTGGCAATATTACTCCCAGATCTTCAGCCATTTTTTTAAACATGCTGCAAGAGGTGGTAGTGCAGATGATGATTATGAAATAGAGTAACGGAACAAGATGAAATCTGGAAAAAATAGGATACCAACACAGAATAGACAGCATTTTTGACAGAGAACGGGGAAACAGACATCTGGCAATGGACTTTTCCCCCCCATAAATGAAGAACTGAGAACTCCAGAAGTTCTCAATTAGTGTAGATATCTTAGTATTATTGCCAGATTTTTCTGCTAGGGCAAGTCTATACTACAAAATTAAGTCAACCTAAGTTACGTCAGCTTACAGCCACTGCTGTAATTAAACTGCTTTTGCATCTCCACACTACACTCCTTGTGTTGGAAGTGCGTGTCTTCACCAGGAGCACTTGCACCAATTTAACTGTCAGTGTGGGGCATTGTGGAACGGCTTCTGAAAGGCAGCAACAGTTAATGTAAGTAACGCAGTGTCTACATTGACACTGCATCGACCTAACTACATCTACGTAAGCACTACGCCTCTTGTGGAGGTGGAGCTATTAAGATGGTATAGTGGGCGAGTTACATTGGTGGAAGTTGCATTTTAGTGTAGACACTTACCAGGTTAGATGGATCGATGTAAGCTGCCTTACGTCGACCTAATTCTGTACTATATTCCAGGGCCTATTGTTTTAGGATATATCCTATAATAGTACAATCATTTTTTAATATTGCCACAAGTAACGGTAGCAGAACAATAAGAATTATCTCATCATCAGATTTTTTTAAAACTGTTGGAAAAAAAGCTTTAAATATGACTGAAATATGGAGAGGAAAAATTCATCATGCAGCTCCTTGGATACCAAGAAAGACTTTCTCAAAGGAGCCAAACAGTATATTTTGCAGAGAGAGTGAGTGTGTGTGTGTGTGTAGTATGAGTTGAGTTGGTGCTAATGCACACATGTGCTTGACTGCATTTCCCCCCTATTTTTAGTAACAGTTATACAGCTCCAAGTCCCAAAGCAACTGGCATACACTATCCAAAAGTGTGGTCTGCAGAGGGAAACCGAATGATGGAGAGCACACAGTTTGCTATGTTGTTTAAATTATGTCACTGTATTTTTACTCAAACAAAACTAATCTAACAGCTGCTGTGTACTTTTGTTTACATGCTATATGTCAAATCTTATTGTCCCTAAGGTACTTATGAGAGATGTTTTAGCAGTCATTTTCTTAAATACTGATGCCTATCCGAATTTGGATTTTTCCACCATTGAACAGAATGACAAGCACACGATTGCTGTACTTAAAGCAATCTTTCACAGCTGCTTTGCTTTTTCAGTGATCCCATTAAATTGACGGCATATGCCTGTGGGGTCTACACTGTTACCATACTGCTGAACAAGATGTTGATTTGTACAAAACAATCTAATAGAACTTGGCTTTATTGGGGAAAACAGTTTGTAGGTTATTCTTTATTTTAAACTGAATAAAATATAATTTATGAACTTGTCTCTCTGTGACTTTACTGCACAACTGGTTATGTTAATTCTTTAGATATGGGTGCATTCCATTCTGAAACTCAGTGGTTAGTAGGCATGAAAACTATGAAGTCCCCTTAGTTCCTAAAATGCAGCATGAGTCATGTCTTTTCTTAAACTGAATGAAGTAGCTGTGCATTAAATATGCTGGCACATCTTCTGCTTGAGCAAGTGGACCGAAATGGTGTGAATTGTTAATGCCTTGCTGCTTTGGTTCACGGCTTGTGATTGATCATTTGTAACTATATCTACTCCTTGTTCCATGAAATCAAGTATGGACTAATGGGTTCATCAGATTTTTGGGTTAAATTGAGAGTGAAGAGGTACTGTGTGTAGAAATAAGACTTGCCATGTTCGGGGCTGGCCTTGTAACAGCATGGAATCTAAAGGCGATATTCAAAACCACTTCACTCATCATACGCTTACTGATTCTGAATAGGGTCCATTTGCAGGGGACATTTTGGTAGTTTTCCAATACACTTTATGCCTCTCTCTACTTCCACCACCCTGCACTTTTTTTTTAAATAGCAGAGGGTATAACAGGTCAATGTACAAAATTAATATATTTAAATAACTTGCTATATAAAAGTAAAAATAGTCTGGGACTGAAATATCCAACCCTCCTCTCATGTTATTAATTGTTGGTACCATCAGAATAGCAAGTAATTCCAACTACCCTGAACTCAAAGAAGTGCTCGTTAGGTATTCAATACTATAACACACTATTTTTTTAAAAATTTATTGTAATGAATTAGGCCTCAAGGCACAGAAAAAGAGCTATACAAGCCTTCAGTTAGCTTCTCAGTCCACTCACATGCAATGGTGACACATTTTGCTAGACATTACAACGTGGCTTGTGACTTTGCAAACAGGTAGCACATGGGACCACTGTAAATAAACAGCAAAAGTGACAACTTTTGATGGCCTGCAAGAGTAATCGTGTTACAGTATCTCCTGAGAACATGGAAAATAATGTGTGTCTCTACCAACCTTCCTACAAGGCTCACCAATTTAATTGTTACAAAAGCCTCACTACACTTTTATGTGTCATCTAACCATCCCTAATTACTTTTATCAATTCAAAGTGAAACATGATCACCAGCTTCAATAGCTCTAAAACAATTCGTAAAAGCTATGTAACTAAACATAGCATGTACCAGTTTACCTTTGAATAAATGAATCACTATAATTACATACTTACAATTTTTTACCTGTTCTTATGTATACTTATATCATGATAGTACTTAAAAAGATGTTAGTATGAAAGACAACCAAGTTAAAAAACAGCCTTAAACTCATACCTTTTAAAGCACAAAATTCAAGCACCAGAAATGATACATATAAAATGATTATAGTAGTTATATTTTCTCATTTAAAAGTTGAGATATTAAAAAGATTTAAAATCAAAATGCTAGAAGATGTTTTGTATTGTATTCATAACTGGATCTAACAATATCTGTCCTCATTTTTTGAAGTGTCATTCTGTTTACAGCCCTCTCTTGTCCAAATTTGTCACACATCATTACAGTAAATGGAGTAGAGTGGAGTGTACTGCATATATGTAGTATGTGTGATTATGAACATATATGTTAAAATACAGCAACAGAGGTATGATGCAGTACATAGATATTTAGTCTACTATCTATATAAGATTGTTCATATATCTTATTTGTTTAACATTTATTCTAACTGAAAATAACTACAATACAAACTTATAGCAGGCTAAAGCCTGTAAAAGTTTTAATTTTCTTGAATGTTTCATACCCAAGCTGTGGTGACTTGTCTGGCAGGATATTGCAAGTAATCTTGACTGAGGAAGAAACTGCTTTTTTCAGAGCTCATTTTAAAAGAGCTGTCTTCCTTTTTTACCTAATAAATGATTTAACACGTTTTTAGCACTGAACAAACCTCCACTGGTTCAAAATTTTGATTCAGGCAAAGGCTCTAATGTTCAGATGCTTGTCTGACAGTTTTCTGAACTAGGTAAACCCATGACCTACTCTCCCTGTAAGCCTACTATTGTGTGAGAAGGATTCCCCAGTCCTCTCCGGCAGCTGCAGTGCTCTCTAGGGGAGACCACACCCATGCTAGTCTTTTGAGGAGACTATAAAGCTCTCCCCAACTGAAAAATAGGCTTGGGCAGTGTGGGGGAGGAGGCTAAGGAAGGGTTTGTGCCTTTCTTTCCCACCCTTCCATCACTCTGAATGAAGCTCTGCATTCCTCCCTAGGAACAGTTGGGATAGGTACTGAGCTCACTTCTGAATAACTCAGTTATGCAGTTTTCCCTGTTGAGCTTTCCTAGACTACATACCCTGTTTCCCCGAAAATAAGACAGTGTCTTATATTAATTTTTGCTCCCAAAGATGCGCTAGGTCTTATTTTCAGGGGATGTCTTATTTTTCAGAAATGAAAAATGCCTTATTATCGGTGGATGCCTTATTATCGGGGAGGTCTTATTATCGGGGGGATGCCTTATATTACAACGAGAGGCAAAACTGTAAGTAGGCCTTATTTTCGGAGGATGTCTTATTTTCGGGGAAACAGGGTAGTATTCTTAGAAGACTCATTTTATGTGAAATTATTGTCTTTCCAGAAGCAATGTACCCCACAAAACACTACTATCTGGAAAAGTCAGAGAGCAGCAACAGCAGTAAGATAAAGTTCTGCCAAACTGAGGTAAGCTGAACTTCTAGGGTTACCATATTTCAGCAAGCAAAAAAGAGGACGGGAGGAGCCCCGCCCCTGCCCCTCCCACTTCCCGCCCCCCCAGAACCCCCAACCCTCCCCCCGTTCCTTGTCCCCTGACTGCCCCCTCCTGGGACCCCTGCCCCTAACTGCCCCCCAGGACTCCACTCCCTATCTAAGCCTCCCTGCCTCTTGTCCCCTGACTGCCCCAACCCTTATCCACACCCCCACCCCCACCCCCAGACAGACCCCTGGGACTCCCATGCCCCATCCAACCACTCCCCACCCCCTGACAGCCCCCCCCAGAACTCCCAACCCATCTAAACCCCTCTGCTCCCTGTCCCCTGACTGCTCCGATCCCTCTCCGCAC